>NC_090653.1:23919779-24219779 GCF_040937935.1 Hyperolius riggenbachi | reverse complement strand
CATAGTCTAATGTCCTACCATATTATTATGTATTTATATAGCACTGACATCTTCTGCAGCACTATACAGAGTACATAGTCATGTCACTGACCGTCCTTAGAGGAGCTCAGTCTAATCCTACCATAGTCATAGTATAATGTCTTACCATATTATTATGTATTTATATAGCACTGGCATCTTCTGCAGCGCTGTACAGAGTACATAGTCATGTCATTGACTGTCCGCAGAGGAGCTCACAATCTTATCCTACCATAGTATGGAGCCTTGCCCTCTCAGAGATGTTTAGCCTTGGCTGTTTAGCTATTTAGCTATGTAGCTATGTGGAATTCTCCTTAGAGAGGATTCTGGAAAACTAGGTATTACTTTCACTGGCTTTGGAAGTCTCAGAAACAAACATTCCGCAGAGATGTACCTCCCAGAAGTAAAAAAAAGAAAAAGAAAATGTCACCTGTGCTAAATTTCAGAAAGTAAATTGGGGAAGGAACAATTTAACAATGGGCAAACACTAACTAAATAATTTAGAAATAATTATTGTAAAAAAATAAAAAAAAATTCATTACATTTTTTTTTCACCACAGCTGCTCTTTATTATCATTAGCTGTAATGGTCACATGCTGGGATCCGAGCTACAGAGCCATCCCAGAACTGAAACTAAAAGTCAGTGTGCAAGCTGCGTGTCATACTACGCCATTACAGTGCAATGGGGCAGAACTGGTTAGTCCATACCGGACAGGTGGAAAGCTATTAAGTAACAGCAGTTCCCCGCATGCCTGCAGTCACTTCTTCTTCACAAACCAGTCCCACTCAGCCAATCACCCTGGAGGAACCAGACACAAAGGCTCCAGATCTCAGGAACCCCGCGTGAGCAAGGGGATTGGGGGATTTACTTTGGCAGGAGGTGTGGTCCTAAAAAGTGGGTGCGGCTTTTATTTTTTGCAACAGCCTTATTGGGGCTGTACACACATCCAACGTTGACTGTCCAATTTTACCACATCTGTGTAGTATGAGTGCTTACCTGAACAATCTGCTCATATACAAGATCTAGTGCAGGCATGGGCAAATTCGGCCCTCCAGCTGTTATGGAACTACAAGTCCCACAATGCATTTGCCTTTATTAGTCATTACTGTGGCTGTCAGACTCCTGCAATGCATTGTGGGACTGGTAGTTCCTTAACAGCTGGAGGGCCAAGTTTGCCCATGCCTGATCTAGTGTCTCTCATCCTACATGGAGGTGGTAACATTGGCCAGTCAGAACTGGATATGTGATCTTTATTTCTCCCCGTTCCATGTTCTTTCCTATGTAGCGCTATATACTATGTTACAATGGGCCAGATTTATCAAGAATGTCTCAAGAGTGTCTGGTAGGTTTTTAGAAATCCGTGCAGAACTGTCTCAGGCATCCTAAGAAATCATTAGATAGTGCAGATTCCTTCTAAAACGATTGTATAATAGGAGGAGCTAGGGAGGTCTCTCAGACAGTGCAGGGTGTGAGGGGAATTGCTGTTGCTGAGGTAACCAACACACCTGCTGTATTGATAGTAGCAGGCTCTGAGGAGGAATTCAGCAGGGGGAGGAGCACCACACAAATCATGTCTAGCCTGCACTCTGCAATCATGTCTAGCATGCAGTTCTACATCTGTAGAACTGCTATCAGGCACTTCTTAATCTGCACCAGTTTAGGGATGGATTTTCACTTCTCTTAACTGTAGTGCAGCTCTAGAAATTCATGCTAAACTGCCACTATTACCTAGGACTTAAGAAGGGTTTTATTATCGGGCTGTGGAGTCGGTACAAAAATCTTCCAACTCCGACTCCTCAGTTTCTAAAACCACGACTCTGACTCCGGGTACCCAAAATTGCTCGGACTCCGACTCCTTGACTCCGACTCTTTAGTCTAATACTTAACAGGGCTGTGGATTTTGTACAAAAATCATGCGACTCCGACTCCTCAGTTTCTAAAACCACGACTCCGGGTGCCCAAAATTGCCTCGACTCCAACTCTGACTCCACAGCCCTATATTATCATGCAGAACTGTTCTACCTGCTGGTTAGAACAGATTAAGAAGAAAAAACTGTCGGTAATGCATTTACAAATCTCCCCGAATGTTTCTTACTAGAGCTCCCACAATTATAGTGCTCACCTATTATTAAATTCTTAGTACTCCCCATCACACTGTTTATTGTAGTGCTGTGACGGCGCTTTTTATCACACTCCTACCCCCATTTTTATGCCTACTCCTATGCCTGTCTCGCTACTCCAGTGCTTCTAAGGGCCTGTACACATGCTCAACTGATGTTGTCTGTCTGGGATCATGAGCTGATCCTCTATGGCAATATCGCTGGGCCGGGCTGCACACAGGTGTCAACTGTGTAGCTGGTAACGTGCTGTGTGGGCCTGACGGAGGGACAGCAATGGTTCATGTGTGACATCACACGGCAGGCGGGGGATCGGCATCTGTGGGGTTGAGTACATCTGTCTGTCAGATCGCTCGTGGGTTGCCAGGTGCAGTACACACACCGAATTGTCAGCTGTGGCGTTCGTTGTGGGCCCGCCGCAGCCTAGTTAAAGTGGACCCAAGATAAACTTTTACTCATTGCATAATTGTGCCCCTTACATATAGTTTATAGGGCATTCCTCAAGCCAAATACCTTTTTTTTTTTGTTTTAATACCCTATTTCCCTATAAACAAAATAAGCCTCGCCCACATCTCCTCCGGGGCCTAAGCATTTTGAGTCCCATGTAGCAAGTGCTCATGGGAGCTCGGTGTGGGGGGAGGAGGCTTTTTCCCGAAGGAGGAGTTACAAGCCAGAGATTTTAAAAGCAAAGGGGAGGGGAGTGGAGCTTTCACAGGCTGAGGTGTGGAGATGCAGAGCAGCTTGCCTGTGTGATGACAAGCAGAATATGGCTCTCATTGTATCACAGGAAGAAATAATCATATAAGACTCGATTCATAAAGCATTACCGCATGCGGTATTGCAGAAAACAGCTGAATACTGATCACTTAGGAAAATGTCAATTCACAAAGGCGGTTACCGCATGAAAAACTGAAGTTACCGAGCTGTGAGGGAAATTAACGACTTGTGCGGTAAATACCTCAATGAATGCAGGGCTGTGGAGTCGGTACAAAAATCCACCAACTCCGACTCCTCAGTTTAGGATTCCTCCGACTCCTCTAATTTGCATATGACAATCTTGTTGATTGAAAGTATGTAACATGAAATTCACCTCTTAACTGCCAACGCTTAGGAATTTTAAAAGACAACTGAAGTGAGAAGGAAATGGAGACTGCCATATTTATTCCCTTTAGTCATAGACTAAAACTAGTCCTTGGTAAGAGTACTTGTAAAAGGTACAGACCGGAACAAAGAACATCTATTAGGCCCTAGGCAATGTAAGTGTGGGTGCATGTAAGAGTGATGTGCAGGTACTCTGCAGGGGAATAAGGGGATTCTTCCTCTATTACACATTCTACATGTACAATCTGAACATCTATCAGGCCCTAGGCAATGTAAGTGTGGGTACATGTAAGAATGATGTGCAGGTACTCTGCAGGGTAATGAGGAGATTCTTCCTCTATTACATTCTTCACGCACAATCTGAACAAGGTTTATGGGTGATAGACAACACCTCTGTGTTCAATGTGCACAACATTCTCAGTGGATTCCCTGCAGCTCTGTGGGGGGTGCATATGTAGAGTATAGTACTACTGTGTAACAAAGTAAACCTGAGACAGATGAAATTAAAGTTTTATACATACCTGGGGCTTCCTCCAGCCGCCTTCAGGATAATCATTCCCTGCCGCTTCAGCTCTGACTTGGGCTAATACCATGGGGGGCATTTTGTAAATTTGCACTGTGGGATATTTGTTGTATAGCACTTGTATATATGTATAGCACCTTCTGAGGAAGCCTTGTTTAGGTGAAATGAGATTTCATTAGGGTTCTATGTACAGCACTATGCACTTTCCCTGAATCACTATTAGCTCTTTTGCCTCCCTGTGTGCAGTGGACTGGGTAACCATATACCCTGAGGTGTCAGGAATTGGATGTGCGATTTTATCTTTTGTCTGTACACCTTGGTCCCATCCACTGTAACCAGTGTATGTTCGGCAACCCTCGGATGAGATAGCTACACCTCACTTGCAGTGTCGGGTGGAGGGGGATTAGCCAAGACCCTCATTACCGGAGGTTGTAATCCCTATTTGAGGGCTTCACTGGGGACCGACCAACATTTGTGGCGGCCCACCTTTTTAATATTATTATAATAAAGTTAATAACACTTGTATATATGTACCTATAGGGCATGTCAGTTAGGGCTGGTTCAGACGGGCGTTTTTGTGGCGTTTAACGCAGCGTTTCAGACGCA
Source organism: Hyperolius riggenbachi (assembly GCF_040937935.1). Taxonomy (NCBI): domain Eukaryota; kingdom Metazoa; phylum Chordata; class Amphibia; order Anura; family Hyperoliidae; genus Hyperolius; species Hyperolius riggenbachi. The sequence goes on along the minus strand of NC_090653.1, from coordinate 24,215,413 downwards.
GCGTTTTTTGGGATCTACTGCCATCCCATGCAAGTGAATGGGAGCGTTTAGAGCTGGCTTTTGCAGGCTTTCATGAAAGCCTGGCAGTAGATCCCAGCATTGCGTCTAGTCTCAAAAGCAACATGCTGCTTTCAGAGGCAGTAAACGCGAGGAAACAATAGCAGAGACCAGAACTGCTAGCCTTGAACGCCTTTCAAAAGCTAGCTTTTAAACGCTGGCGTTTGAACGCAATGCCAAGCAAAAGCTCAGCAGACGCCCGTGTGAACCAGCCCTTAGACAGTAGTGTTTGTAGAATTTTCCCTGGTACTTATCTGTCTTTCGGTCAGTGTGTGGTATCCAGTGAGAACACACCCATAGCATTACAATGGCAAGAACTTTTGAAATCACAAAGCGCTCAAAAAAGCTCTTGTAGTGTGAACCAGCCCTAAGGGAGGAAATGACATTAGGATTGGCTTCAGACAGAGGCTGTAAAGATGGAAAATGCCTGAAACCGGTTTCTCTTTATTTAGTAGATAAGATTCACTGAAATCTAAATGTGGACAGTACAATGCATATGTTATGCAGGTAGAACAAGTTATTTATCTACTTATATATGTGTTTTTTTCTTAGGATAGTATGGATAATCCTACTGCTTTAAAGAGAACCCGAGGTGGGTTTTAAAAATCCTAATTGCACACAGAGGCTGGGTCTGCATATAATGCCCAGCCTCTGTTACTATATTGTGCCCCCCCCCCCCAGCGTTCTGCTGTGCCCCCCAAACTAAATTGCGCACAGCGTGTCCCCAGCTGGCTGTTTACATTGCGAGTGTCATTCTCGCCGCTCCCCCGCCTCCTCCATAGTGCCGGTCCCCACCCGCGTTCCTTTCCTCCAATCAGCGGGTAGGGAAGGGACGCAGGCGGGGAGCGGCACTATGGAGGAGGCAGGGGAGCGGCGAGAATGACACTTGCAATGTAAACAGCCGGCTGGCGACACGCTGCGTGTCGCTAGCACGAAGGTTTGATTTATGGGGGCAAGCAGAGCGCAGGGGGGGGGGGGGGGGGGGGGTCTGGGGAAGAACAATATAGCAGCAGAGGCTGGGCATTAAATGCAGACCCAGCCTTTGTGTGCAATTAGGATTTTTAAAACCCACCTCGGGTTCTCTTTAAGGAACAAGCGACACCCATGCTAACCTAGAAATAAAAAACACATATATAAGTAGATAAATACTACTTCTACTTACATAACATATGTATTGCACTGTCCACGTTATGACTCCTGTGAATTGTATAAAGGAAAAGCAGAGAATCCTATTCTAGACAGTTCCCATTTTGGTTACCTTTGACCTCCTGACATTTCCTCCCTCACTTTTTCTTTCTCCTCTAGCTAATAGTGTATTCGTTACCCGCCCTCCTCCCAGAGTCTTCAGACTCATACAGATAAGTTAAAGAGGAACTCCCGTTCATTTTTACAATAATTATGTATAAATGATTTAGTCAGTGCTTGCCCATTGCAAAATCTTTTAATCCCTGATTTACAGTCTGACATTTATTACATGGAGACATTTTTACTGCTGGCAGGTGATGTAGTTGCTGCATGCTTTTTTGGCAGTTGTAAACAGCTATTTCCCACAATGCAACAAGCTTCACAGACCGGAAACTGCCAGGAGTACCACGGTCCACAGAGTTTCTTGTGGGAGGGGTTTCCCCACTATTTCAGTCATACAGCGCCCCCTGATGGTCTGGAAAAGGAATCGATTTCTCATGTAAAAGAGGGTATCAGCTACTGATTGGGATAAAGTTCAATTCTTGGTCAGAGTATCTCTTTAATTGGCTTCCCCCTAAAATTGGCCCTAGACTCCGATACATACACTACATGATACATATATAGACATATGACTATGGTAGGGATTGTGAGCCCCTCTGAGGGACGGTTAGTGACAGGACAATATACTCTGTACAGCGCTGCGGAATGTGTCAGCACTATACACAACACTAAATAATAGTAATGAAAAAGATCAGCGTGTAATACGTACTTTGGTATGTTTAAACATATGGGTTTACTTAGACTTATAAAGGCAATGTTTTTTATCTGTTTACAGAACTGCTCATTCTATAGAACACTATGGAAGTTTTGAGCCGTTTCACACAACGTTTCCTGTTTTCTTTTTCATCCTTATAGAAAAGAGCACCCAAACTTCGGCCATCTTTGACCAACCAGAGGTGGGAGAGCACCTATTTTGGAGTTCCACTGGTTAATGTAGTGACCCCAGACAGACCCATTCCTATCTTCATTGAGAAGTGTGTGGAGTACATTGAGACCACTGGTGAGTGTGCCTGTGTGGAGTATCTGTATGCATCGGCAGAGAATAATGGGTGTGGTGTACAGCACATGGGCGGAGCACAGGGAGTGGGGTAAAGGGCATTGGCAGAGCACACGATGAGGTGTGGTGGGCAGGGGCAGAACATGGAGTCGGGACGAAGTCTGTAGGGGGCAGTGTAGTGTACAGGGCAGAAAACACGGAGGGGTGTGGTGTATAGGGCAGGGCCAGAGCATGCAAGGTGGTATACAGAAACGCTTTGCACTTTTGGGGTACTATATAATAAATATAATTCCTTTTTATACAGTCTTTCGTGTCTGCTTTATGGAGGTAAGTCCAACGCTTCCTCCAGGGAACGGTCAGAGCATGCAGTGGGGTGTACAGGCCATGGGCGGAGCACACAGTGTAGGTATAGTGTACAGGGCAGGGACGGAGCACACAGTGGAGTGGGGCTGTACAGGGCAGGGGCGGAGCACAGAGTGGGGTGGGGGTGTACAGGGCAGGTGCAGAGCCCACTTTCAGGTGTGGTGTACTGGGCAGGAGCGGAGCATATATTGTAGTTATGGTGTACAGGCCAGGGACGGAGCACACAGTGTAGGTATTGTGTACAGGGCAGGGGCGGAGCACACAGTGTAGGTATTGTGTACTAGGCAGGAGCGGAGCATATATTGTAGTTCTGGTGTACAAGGCAGGGACGGAGCACACAGTGTAGGTATTGTGTACAGGGCAGTGTTGGGAATGTGTCGAGGCTATGCTGTACAAAGCAGGGACAGAGCAATATAGTGTAAGTAAGGTGTACAGGGCAGGGGCGGAGCACAATACAAAGAGCACGTGTGTAAATGGGATGTGTCATGTACAGGGTGAGGGAAAAAGCACATATTGTGGGTGTGCTACAGGGCAGGGGCAAAGCACATGGTGCAGGTATGATGCACAGGGCGTTTGCGTAGCACACAGTGGGGTGTGGTATACAGGCAGGGGTGGAGCATATAATGTAGGTATGGTGTACAGGGCATGTGTAGAGTGTATGATGTACAGTGCATGGGTGGAGCACATAATGTGGGAATGGTGGGTGGGGCAGCGTTGGAGCACACAGTGGGGTGTGGTGTAAAGGCAGGGGTGGAGCATATAATGTAGGTATGGTGTACAGGGCATGTGTAGTGTATGATGTACAGTGCATGGGTGGAGCACATAGTGTGGGAATGGTGGGCGGGGCAGGGTTGGAGCACACAGTGGGGTGTGGTATACAGGCAGGGGTGGAGCATATAATGTAGGTATGGTGTACAGGGCATGTGTAGAGTGTATGATGTACAGTGCATGGGTGGAGCACATATTGTGGGAATGGTGGGCGGGGCAAAGCACACAAACTGGGTATGATGTAAGTGGCCTTCCTGTGATTTCCACCAATATTTATGACTTTTTTCCTATAAGCAGGAATGAGCACGGAAGGACTCTATAGAGTCTGCGGCAATAAGGCAGAGATGGACGCCCTGCAGAGACAGTTTGATCAAGGTGAGCATCACACATCAGTCAGGGAGGGATCCGGTGAGAGGAGTCTGGCCTCAGTGAACCAGGAATGGGAGATTGAGTGATGCAGAGGGCTGGGTTTACTATTTTGTTACCGTTACTTGTCTCATTAGCAGATAGTTTATAGCAGCTTAAAACCCCAGCTATCCGCTCCCCTTCTTACCCCCTCCCACTTTGCAGTCCCTCTGCTGCACTCCTCACCCCTCCCACTCCACCATCCTTCCACTCCCCTCATCAACCCTTCCACTTCACCATCCCTCTGCCCCCCTCTTTACCCCTCCCATTCCGCTCTCCTTCTGCTCCCCTCCTTACCCCTCCCATTCTGCTTTCTTTCTGCTCCCCTCCTTACCCCTCCCATTCCGCTGTCCTTCTGCTCCCCTCCTTACCCCTCACATTCCGCTGTCCTTCTGCTCCCCTCCTTACCCCTCCCATTCCGCTGTCCTTCTGCTCCCCTCCTTACCCCTCCCATTCCGCTGTCCTTCTGCTCCCCTCCTTACCCCTCCCATTCCGCTGTCCTTCTGCTCCCCTCCTTACCCCTCCCATTCCGCTGTCCTTCTCCCCTCCTTACCCCTTTCTTTCTGCTGTCCTTCTGCTCCCCTCCTTACCTCTCCCTTTCTGCTGTCCTTCTGCTCCCCTCCTTACCCCTCCTTTTCTGCTGTCCTTCTGCTCCCCTCCTTACCCCTCCCCTTCCGCTGTCCTTCTGCTCCCCTCCTTACCTCTCCCTTTCTGCTGTCCTTCTGCTCCCTTCCTTACCTCTCCCTTTCTGCTGTCCTTCTGCTCCCCTCCTTACCTCTCCCTTTCTGCTGTCCTTCTGCTCCCCCCCCCTTACCCCTCCATTTCTGCTGTCCTTCTGCTCCCCTCCTTACCCCTTCCTTTCTGCTGTCCTTCTGCTCCCCTCCTTACCTCTCCCTTTCTGCTGTCCTTCTGCTCCCCCCCTTACCCCTCCATTTCTGCTGTCCTTCTGCTCCCCTCCTTACCCCTCCATTTCTGCTGTCCTTCTGCTCAGCCGCGATCCCGGCTTTTAATCGTCAGTTTTAGGTGGTGTTTACAAACAAAAAAGGCCGCTAACCAGGAAGTGATATGTGTGTGTGTGTGTGTGTGTGTGTGTGTGTGTGTGTATGTATGTATGTATGTGTGTGTATATATATATATATATATATATATATATATATATATATATATATATATATATATATATATATATATATATACACAGTATACTACAAGTTTTTATTACATAGGGAATTATCTGCGCTCCTGTCAGGGATTCTCACAGTTTCTCAGCATGACAATCTGAAACGGAGAGTAGAGACCTGTCTGTGAGGGATAAACAAAGCACACACAGAGCCTGCAGGGGGCATGCATAACTTCTCCCTATCACAGCAGAGCAGCGCATTCCTCTCTGTGTCGACAAAGCCTGACAAAGGAAAGAAGATTAGTAGATATATTACAGTGCAACTACAAAAGGCTGCAGTAATCCAGACCAAATTAGAACAGGTGTAGGAACTTATAGGATAGAAGAAATAAGACTGAAATTTTTGTTAGTGTCTTTAAAGGGAAGGTTCAGGGAGGGGATTAAAAAAATAAAAATAAATTTCTACTTACCTGGGACTTCCTCCAGCCCGTGGCAGGCAGGAGGGGCCCTCGCCGCCGTTCCGCAGGCTCCCGGTGGTCTCCGGTGCCCGACCCGACCTGGCCAGGCAGTACAGCCCGGCGGACGTCCGATGACGTCAGCGCGCCGGCGTGGGACGCAGAAGTCCCAGGAAATGGAGCGCAGAAGAGCCTGACCTGGCAGCCGGCCTGGTCGGGTCGGGCACCGGAGACCACCGGGAGCCTGCGGAGCGGCGGCGAGGGCACCTCCTGCCTGCCACGGGCTGGAGGAAGCCCCAGGTAAGTGGAAATTTATTTTTATTTTTTTAATCCCCTCCCTGAACCTTTCCTTTAACCCTCCCACTCCATGGCAGCTCCTACAGCTATTAGAAACCAGGAGAAAGTGCAGGGAAAATTGTGCTTGGTTCCATTTAAGAGGGACTTTTCTAGAACTTCATATTTGTTTTTGTGTTTAAGGGTTAAAGCAAACCGAAGACAGTTTAAAAAAAAAAAAAAAAAAAAAAAAGCTAGCCTCGGGATCCTCCAGACCACTGCCGCCGCTAACCCTCTTACATTTTTTGGCCGCGCTCCTCTGTGTGCATGAGCATGGCCATACTTTATTAACTTGATCTTTTTAATGGAAGCGGAAATCCTTTCTCAGCTACCCTCCTCACTCTTCCACTCTGCTGTCCCTCCTTGCCCCCCCTCCCACTCTGCTGTCCCTCCTTACCCCCCCCCCTCCCACTCTGCTGTCCCTCCTTACCCCTCCCACTCTGCTGTCCCTCCTTACCCCTCCCACTCTGCTGTCCCTCCTTACCCCTCCCATTCCGTTGTCCCTCCTTACCCCCCCTACTCTGCTGTCCCTCACCCTCCCACTCTGCTGTCCCTCCTTACCCCCCCCCCCCCCCTCTGCTGTCCCTCACCCCTCCCACTCTGCTGTCCCTCCTTACCCCTCCCACTCTGCTGTCCCTCCTTACCCCTCCCACTCTGCTGTCCCTCCTTACCCCTCCCACTCTGCTGTCCCTCCTTACCCCTCCCACTCTGCTGTCCCTGCTTACCCCTCCCATTCCGTTGTCCCTCCGATCCCCGTGATGGTAAACTCCTGTGATGGCAATCAGTTGGTGTACTCAATGAGATGCTAATCATTTTGAGTTCATGCAAAACGTATGCAACTTCAGATTCTAAGCTGCATAATACTTGCATCAACATGGAATTATCAGCATCCCATTGACCATCCTTTAGTAATGGGTGACCATTGTTGGTGACCACAGCGAGGTGGCAGATTTTGTGCGTATCAGAATAATCCACGCTGTTATAATGACGCTGTTGTCACCGGCCTCCATCTTGCAGATCACAGCCTAGACCTGGCCGAGAAGGATTTCACGATAAACGCGGTCGCTGGAGCCCTGAAGAGCTTCTTCGCCGAGCTGCCGGATCCCCTGGTGCCGTACAACCTCCAAACCGAGCTGGTGGACGCCTTCAGTAAGTGAAAAAAAAAAGAAAATAAAAAACACAAACAGTGGTGCGCCTGACAGAAGGGGGCCCCGGGCTCTGCCACCGCCAAGGACCCCCAAACCCACATGTGACACCAAGAGGGGGGAGTGCAGGTAACCCCCAGTACTCCCGCCACCAGGGGACTCACCCACACTGCCTCCATCTAAATGCTGAATGCAAAACACATGAGAAGCAAATACTCATTTCCAGCCAGAAATCTGCCATTTTGGTCCACAGACAGCCCGTCAGCCAATCAAGTGTAATGATATACACCCGAGTGTAGTACCAAATCTAGCGGAAGTTGCATAGAATCAGCAAAACAAACAGGCGAGAGGTTCGGTCGCACATAATCGTAGACTATGCAGTGTTCTCCCCAGAATGTTTTTTCAGCCGGGTGGCATGAAAAAGTAGCCGGGTGGGGTGCAACCGGAGAATGCAGGGCCGGCGCTATTCTGCGCAACTTTGCTTACAGCATAGGAGGAGGATGAGGAGGTGAGCCAATGGCAGCCGGGTGCTCACCAAAATTAGGCTAAAAGAGCCATGAAATAAGTGGCGGTAGCCAATCATATGCTTTTAATTTGAAGTTGATGCTAATTTATGCAGATTAGAAATGGAACAGTTGCTCAAATGTTTTGGTTTAATTTCCGTATGTTTATCATAAAATTAGCATCAACTCGAAATACTGACCAAATCATTGTCAATCCATAAAAAAATAAGTAGAAAATGACACAAGTAAATGACTTTTTTACTATACTTTGCTGTGTGGAGTAAACACTTGTCTTTTCAGCTAGGCCCTGTTCACAGTGATCAGTTGCGCTGCAGAATAACTCTGCATGTCATCTCACTGCCCATAAAACTCGATGGGCCTGTTCCCAGTACTGCGCTGTAACTGATTGCAGTATTCTACTAATTATGCTGCCAGCAGGAGTAAAAGGCAGAACAATGAGTGCTTAATATTTTGGCTTTTACTCCTGCTGGTACTGTAATTGGCCTGAGGAAGAGGGCTCAGACTTACGAAACGCGTTGCCTGTGCTAATTAAATTCCATTGTCCTATTGGAATTGTTGTTACTGAGATAAGCCACCTCCCACCATTTTCTTTTTTTTATTTGTTTTAAAGGACAACTGTAGTGAGAAGGATACGGAGGCTGCCATATTTATTTCCCTTTATGCAATACCAGTTGCCTGGCTGTCCTGCGGATCCTCTGCCTCTAATACTTTTAGCCATAGCCCCTGAACAAGCATGCAGCAGATCAGATGTTTCTGACATCAGATCTGACAAGATTAGCAGCATGCTTGTTTATGGTGTGATTCAGACACTACTGCAGCCAAATAGATCAAGAGGGCTGCCAGGCAACCGATATTGTTTAACAGGAAATAAATATGTCATCCTTCATATTTTTCTCACTTCAGTTGTCCTTTAACCATCACTGTAGGGGGTGTGGCTGCGAGGATGTCAGGGAGGCGGGTGCGGCTGTGTATGTCGGGGAGCATTTCTTTCACTGTGTTTGGGGTCCTGAAGCCCCCGTGTGTTAAAGCGAACCCAAGGCAAACTTTGCATCACAAAAAGCATACTTGCCTAAGAAAGAAGCCTCTGGGATCCTGTAGAGACTTCCCTCGCCGACAGTCCAATAATTCCAGTCCGATGCTGATTTTATACTGAGTTTATGCACCTTGGAAACGGACCCGTCTGTTGCAGCAGCTGCACATTTTGATGATTTCCAAGCTGCATGAACTTGGAGGATTCCTGGCGATGATAGTAATCCAGGTCAGCACAGAGGACCCGCGCCCAGCAGCAGCAGCTAGGTGTGGGGTCAGATTACAGCAGCATTCCTGGATGGGGGGCGTCACGGGAAGACTGACAGCACACTTGTCACGTTGACAGCTTTCGTGTTTATAAAGCGGCTGTATACACCCGGGGCCAGGCCACGGGCTGCCTCTCTCTCTCTCTCTCTCTCTCTCTGCAATCTGGGGACAGCGCATTGCTGGAATTCCAATCTTTACTGTGCAGCACTTTGCCTTGTTCAGGACAGTGCAATTTTTTTCTTATATCTGTCAATAGTTAACTGTTTGTGTGTTTTGCTTTGTGTGTTTAATCTTTGGTATTTTATTAATTCTGGCTGAGCAGTCTGTTCCAGTAGTGAACACAGGAGAGTAAAAACAAGCTGTTTGTCAATTTCCAGGTAGTACATATAGAGCAGTTGTCCTTTAAAGGACAACTGACGTGAGAGGGATATGGTGGCGGCCGTACTTATTTGCTTTTAAAGTGCACCTAAACTGAGAGGAATATGAAAGTTGCCTGGCAGTCCTGCTGATCTCTGTGGCTGCAGTAGTGGCTGAATCACACATCAGAAACACAGCAATGCAGCTAATCCAGTCTGACTTCAGTCAGAGCACCTGATCTGCATGCTTGTTGAGGGGCTGTGGCTAAAAGTATTAGAGACACAGGATCAGCAGGAGAGTCAGGCCACTGGTATTATTTTAAAAATAAAAAAATCCCTATCCTTCTCAGTTTAGGTTCCCTTAAGCTATACCAGTTGCCTGGCTGTTCTGCTGATCCTCTGCCTCTAATACTTTCACCCATAGACCCTAAACAAGCATACAGCAGATCAGGTGTTTCTGACATTGTCAGATCTGACAAGATTAGCTACATGCTTGTTTATGCTGTGATTCAGATACTACTGCAGCTTAAATAGACCAGCAGGGCTTTTTAGGCAACTGGTATTGTTTAAAAGGACATAAAATATGGCAGCCTCCATATCCCTCACACTTTAATTGTTCTTTAAGGGACACCTAAACTGAGAGGGATATGACGGCTGCCATAATAATTTCCCTTTTAACAATACCAGTCGCCTGGCTATCCTCCTGATCTTTCTGGCATCGGAAGTGTCAGAATCACACATCTGAAACAAGCATGTGGCAAACCAAGGTGGTCAGCGGTGCGCGCCTGTGCAGAAGAGGCTGCAGCGCGGGACAATATTTACAGTGTGCACTCCTCCTGTCCGCTCTACTACGCAGACACAAGTCACCAGGGCCCAAGGGCAAGCTTGGACTGCGCCTGCGCAAGAGTGCAGATAGTAATTATTGGTGTGTGTCTGTAGTGTGTGTGTGTGTCTGTGTGCCACTCGGGGGCTGCCAGCGCTGGATCCCCATATGAAATTCATTTTTTTCCTGAGTTATCGCCTATTTCATTTTTTCAAACTCGTCAATAAAATGCCTGTTAAATCACCAGCAAACAAGAAAGTACTTAAAATTGTTTTCATAATGCTTTTCCCCCGTACTTTTTGGTACTTTTTCACTTGCAAAGTGCTGAAAAGTTATTCGGTTCTTATCCGTTAGCCGGGCGCATCCTCTAGGTGGAGACAAAACTCCACCAGAGTTACATCTTTCCCTACTATCCATGGCGGCCTGGAGGGGGAATAGTAATTAGCGCCACCTGCCGGATGCGCCTGGCTAACGGATAAGTACCAGTTATTCTAAATAGAATATGAAAAATGATCTGCTAGGAGAAAACTCAGGAGATAAAAGTAAGACTGGAGACTGGGACTTTTTACTGAATCTGAATAGAACTGATGAAAAATGATTGGAAATTGTTAAACAAGAGTAGCTGATGAATGGTTTAATGAGAAGGGGTCTGCAGAGTGCGTATGGGTCATAATTCAATCTACACAACCATCTGAAAGGATCCAATCCACCAGCACTGCAGGTTGATTTCACTTTTATACAAATTTTATTCTGCTTGAAAATGGACCAACCAATAGTACAGCCCTGGCCAAAAGTTTTGAGACTGTCAAAAATATTGGAAATGAGAAAAGTTGGTGCTTAACCTACTTTTCCGTTAATCCCGAGTCAGACCTTAAATCTGGAAATAATCATAATGCCAGGGAGGTTAAAGAGTTATCCGGCAATCTAAAGAAAATAAGTGCTACTTACCGGGGGCTTCCTCCCGCCCCAAGCTCCCAGCATGTCCCTCGCCGCAGCTGTTTGCCGCAGCTAGCTCCCGGTCCCTGGCGATGTCAGGCCGACCCCCAGGTCAGTCTGTACTGCGCCTGCGCGAGCGGCGCTGTCAATCACCGCCACGTGGGCCGGAGCGGACTGTCACAGGCGCGCAGAACTACTCCCACCTGCGCAGTCCGCTCCGGCCCACGTGGCGGTGATTGACAGCGCCACTCGCGCAGGCTCAGTACAGGCCGACCTGGAGGTCGGCCTGATGTCATCGCCAGGGACCGGTAGCTAGCTGCGGCGAACGGCTGAAGGGAGAGCTGCGGCGAGGGACATGCTGGGAGCTTGGGGCTGGAGGAAGCCCCGGGTAAGTAGCACTTATTTCCTTTTATCTGCCTGATAACTCCTAAGGTTTTTATAATAGCAATTTGCATACACTCCAGAATGTTATGAAGAGTGTTCAGATGAATTGGATAGTCCTTCTTTGCCATGTAAATTAACTGGATCCCAAAAAAACCTTTCAGCTGCATTTCATTGCTGTCATTAAAGGACCTGCTGAGATCATTTCAGTCAGGCTATCATCTTGTTAACTCGGGTGAGAATGTTGACGAGCACAAGGCTGGAGATGATAATGTCAGGCTGATTGGGTTCCAACGGCAGACTTGACATAAAAGAAGGCTGATGCTTGAAATAATTGATCTTCCATTGTTAACCATGGTGACCAGCAAAGATACGCATGCAGCCATCATTGCGTTGCATAAAATTGGCTTCACAGGCAAGGATATTGTGGCTACTAAGATTGCACCTACAGTTGTGTTCAAAATTATTCAACCCCCACTGAAATTGAGTGTTTTGGCCAGTTTGACGTTGATTTTGATCATTTCAGTCATCTTGTTTACAATTAAACCAGAGAGGCACTTGTAAGTCAGACAAATATAACATTTATAATGAAATAACCACAAATGTCTTTTCTGTGCTCACATCATTATCAGTTTTATTCAAACCCCAAGTGACATTCATTCTTAGTACTTAGTACAACATTCTTTTCCAGTTATAACAGCTTTTAAACGTGAAGCATAGCTTGACACAAGTGTCTTGCAGCGATCTACGGGTATCTTAGCCCATTCTTCATGCGCAAAACCCTCCAGTTCAGTCACATTCTTAGGCTTGCGCGCTGCAACTGCATTCTGTAAGTCCCACCAGAGGTTCTCAATCGGATTTAAGTGTGGTGACTGCGATGGCCACTCCAAAATGTTCCAGCCTTTAATCTGCAACCATGCTCTAGTGGACTTGGAGGTATGCTTGGGATCATTGTCCTGTTGAAAGGTTCAACGTCTCCCAAGCCTCAGGTTTGTGACGGACTGCATCACATTTTTATCCAATATCTCCTGGTACTGAAGAGAATTCATGGTACCTTGCACACGCTGAAGCTTCCCTGTACCTGCAGAAGCATAACAGCCCCAAAGCATGATTGACCCCCCACCATGCTTCAAAGTAGGCAAGGTGTTCCTTCCTTCATAGGCCTTGTTCTTCCTCCTCCAAACATAGCGTTGAAGAATGGGCTAAGATACCCGTAGATCGCTGCAAGACACTTGTGTCAAGCTATGCTTTACATTTAAAAGCTGTTATAACTGGAAAAGGATGTTGTACTAAGTACTAAGAATGAATGTCACTTGGGGGTTGAATAAAGCTGATAATGATGTGAGCACAGAAAGACATTAGTGGTTATTTCATTATAAATGTTATGTTATATTTGTCTGGCTTACAAGTGCCTCTCTGATTTAATTGTAAACAAGATGACTGAAATGATCAAAATCAATGTCAAACTGGCCAAAACACTCAATTTCAGTGGGGGTTGAATAATTTTGAACACAACTGTAAATCAGCAATTTATAGGATCATCAAGAACTTCAAGGAAAGAGGTTCAATTCTTGTTAAAGAAGTTATCAGCCAAATTAATGAAACTGAGGTTTACTCACCTGGTCCTCTCTCCAGCCCCTTGCAGCTGACTGTCCCACGCAGACCGCTCTACTCCCCGCCGTTCCCCCGGTCTCGGTATTCAGGCCCGCGGGGTCGGCCTTACTGCAGCTGCGCGAAGCGCCGCTGTCAATCAGTAGTTCTGCGCCTGTGCAGTTCGGCGCGGCCCACGTGGCCGTTATTGACAGCGGCGCTTGGCGCAGCCGCTGTAAGGCCGACCCCGCTGTCGGCCTTAATACCTAGACCGGGGAAACTGCAGGGAGCGGTTGGCGTGGGACAGTCGGCTGCAAGGGGCTGGAGAGAGCCCCAGGTGAGTAAACCTCATTTTCATTAATTTGGCTGATAACTCCTTTAAGAAAGCTTCAGGGAGTCCAAGAAAGTCCAGCAAGCGCCAGGATCGTCTCCTAAAGAGGATTCAGCTGCGGGATTGGAGTGCAACCAGTGCAGAGGTTGCTCAGGAATGGCAGCAGGCAGGTGTGAGCGCATCTGCACGCACAGTGAGGCGAAGACTTTTGGAAGATGGCCTAGCGTCAAGAAGGGCAGCAAAGAAGCCACTTCTCACCCAAAAAAAACATCAGGGACAGATTGATCTTCTGCAGAAAGTATGGTGAATGGACTGCTGAGGTCTGGGGCAAAGTCATATTCTTCGATAAAGCCCCTTTCCGATTGTTTGGGGCATCTGGAAAAAGGCTTGTCAGGAGAAGACAAGTTGAGCGCTACCATCAGTCCTGTGTCATGCCAACAGTAAAGCATCCTGAGACCATTCATGTGAGGGGTTGCTTCTCATCCAACAGAGTGGGCTCACTCACAATTTTGCCAAAAAACACAGCCATGAATAAAGAATGGTACCAAAACACCCTCCAACAGCAACTTCTTCCAACAATCCAACAGTTTGGTGAAGAAAAATGCATTTTCCAGCACGATGGAACACTGTGTCATAAGGCAAAAGTGATAACTAAGTGGCTCGGGGACCAAAACGTTGTAATTGTGGGTCCATGGCCTGGAAACTCCCCAGATCTTAATCCCATTAAGAACTTGTGGTCATTCCTCAAGAGGCAGGTGGACAAACAAAAAACAACTAATTCTGAGAAACTCAAAGAAGTGATTATGAAAGAATGGGTTGCTATCAGTCAGGATTTGGCCCAGAAGTTGATAGAGAGCATGCCCAGTCCAATTGCAGAGGTCCTGAAAAAGAAGGGCCAATCTGCAAATACTGACTCTTTGCATAAATCTCATGTAACTGTCAATAAAAGCCTTTGAAATGTATGAAGTACTTATAATTATATTTCAGTACATCACATAAACAACTGAAACAAAGCTCTAAAAGCAGGTTAGCAGCAAACTTTTGACAGTATTTTTGACAGTCTCAAAACTTTTGGCCTGGACTGTAGCTTCAGTAGTTTGAAATGGTTTAAAGTTAATCCAATATTCTGGGAGCTTTTCCAGGATGATTAACCATGCCACCAACAGTACCACAAAGTCCAAAATTGGTCAGCACACTGTTGCACCTGATCACAACCCTTTTATTCCATCAGCTGTCCATCACCAAGAGCTGACAACTGTTTCGTGCCCACAGCAGGTCCCCTTTATGAAGGGATAAAGCATAATAGGGACAATAATTTTCAAATTGCATACATTTGCATCACCTTGGAATCATTAGCATCTCATTACCCGTACCAGATGTGTAGTTGAGGATCACGATGTGTTTGAGGAGGTGATTGGGTCTATGTACAGGTCCTCTTTGATTTTCCCCATTTTCTTGTCTCCAGAAATCAACGACCTGGAACAGAAGCTTCAGGTGATGAAGGAATTGCTGAAGAAACTCCCCAAAGAGAATCAGGAGATCTTTAAATACGTCATATCTCACTTGCACCGGTGAGTAGCGCCCCCTGTCTGCACATCTCTGCCCCCCATGCTCATCCTCTCTAATGTCGCTAATGTTTCCTCTCTCCCATTCTCCACAGAGTGAGTCAGCACCATCACACCAACCTGATGACCAGTGAGAACCTGTCAATCTGTTTCTGGCCTACTTTAATGCGCCCAGATTTCACCACCATGGATGCCCTGACTGCAACACGCACCTACCAGACAATCATCGAGCTCTTAATCCACCAGTGTCAATACTTCTTTAACCAGCGCCCCCCTGTGGACCTTCCTACCCCCAGCTCCCCTTCCACTCCTCCTCTCCACCAGCCCTCACCCCCTCAGTCTCCTCCTCTGACCCCTGTCTCTCCCTCGCAGACCCTGCTACCTACAGATCATAACATCCTGTGACCTCCTTCCCCTCCCCCCCAACAGCTTCTAGTCGTCCGGAGGTAATGTCTGCACTGACCTCTACTGGAGGGGCCGGTGCCACGACACGTGGGACCACTAGATATGAGACTTGGAAGTCTGAGCCAGGGACGGACCCTACCGTGGAGAACCGCGCACTTGTTTCCGAGAAGACGAGGGCTTCAACTTGGTACATAACTAGGAAGGGGCTTCCCTGGTACACTAACTGCAATAGAAACTGTGCCTGGTACACTAACTGTGCTAGTAGGGCGACACCTGGAGGCCAGACTGGATCCTGCGAGGAGCTACACTGTGAATTGTATCGGGAGCCGGTCTGGGTTCGCTCCGGAATCCTCGGACACTGATGTCACAGTACATATCTTAGCACTTACAGGCGCGGCCCGCGGGACGCTAGGGTTTATGGGGCTGCATGAATTGTATGTGTTGTATATTACTACACAGAGAACACTAATGTGTGACACGGCTGGAGACCACACGCATGTTTCATGTGTCCGACAGATTTTCAATGTTGGTTTAACCACTGCTGCTCCAGCATTTCTCTCTCTTTTAATCCGGCACCCGGGGATATTGGTGAGCTGTGGCTGACGAGGGCTGCACTGTCTGTGGTAACCGATTTCCTGAGGTACCTTATTTCCCCTTCCCTTTCCCTCCTTTTCCCCTTCCCTTTTCCCTCCTCCCTTTCTGGCTCACCTCTGAGCCTCTCTCATGTGCTGATCTTTTATTTTTATGTTCGGATCAAGGCCCGATCCTCACATACAGAAAGGATAAGACTGCACCCCCTTTCCCTGTATTAACTGACGTATTCTGCCGAATTTGACACCCCCGCGTAATACACACCCCGAACCCCCCGCAATGATCTCGTCCTCACTACCTCTGTGTTGATACACTAACCGTCATTAAGTGTTAAAAGCATCATCCAACCCCCTTCGCTTTTCCATAGGACCAACATAACGTAAAAAAAAGTCTCTTGCTATTAACTGACTTCACCCCAATTAACCACGTGACGGTCCATCCCCCCCACCCCAGTGCGTAGGAGAGCCGTATGGAGGACAAATGAGAGGGGGGTTGTATGTCTTTAGACGGACGACTTGTATGTTAGACCTGAGAGATGTCTCGTAAGTTTCTGTGTAGAATGTCCAATAGCGTCAGATGAGAGGCGGTCGGCTTTGTGGATGGTGTTTTTTGGGGGGATAAAAAGATGTGGAACAGACCCAGAGGGTGGAAATGACTCGCGTCTTGTCTATAAAGTCCTCTACATTTCATTTCTGCCACGTGGATGTGCATGCGGCCTTTGCTGCGTTTCCTGTCTTCTCGCTGACGTCAGAGGCTCGCGGCGGGGTAGTGTGGCGGTTTACTCGTGCTACTCTGTCCGAGCCTGGTAGCGTTGGTGAGATCACAGGTGTGGCAGGCTGGATACGAGAAGAAGGAAAGGGAGGAGATGGTGTGAAAACTAAGGAACTTATAGAAAGAACCCCAGTGATATTTGTGAAAACTAAGGAACTTATAGAAAGAACCCCAGTGATATCTGCTCCTCCGGGTCTGTCCTTGTGGTCTCTGGTGGCGGAGGGTCGGTCGGTTGTACTGTATCGGGTTATGTGATGTGAAGAAGGCAGAGCGATGTGAATGTGTGATCCTCTATCCTGTCACATGTGGTGTGGGGCCCGCTTCCAGGGACCCCGGCTATTTCCTGTTCTGTTTGTCACTGTCTAATGGTTGTGACGGAGGGGTCATTTAGTGCATGAGAACGTGAGCCTTCCACCAATGCCCTGAACCATGTATTTGCTGCCAGTTCGCTCATTGCAATTGGAGGAAACTTTGAGGGCCTTAATGTGACTTGTATTATAGCTAATAAATCTTCTTATAAACTCCCAGTGCTGTCACTCGTCTTCTCTGCATATTTGGTGTATCCCAGGGGCGGGTGATACTTCAGAGTGACAACTGCAACCAAACGTAATGTCCAGGTTTACTAAGGAGCCTTGGTAGGCTTCACCACGAGGCCTACTCAGAACCCTGCAAAAGCACCACTACCAGGCCTACTCAGAACCCTAGGCAAACTCCACCTCCGGGCTTACTGAGAATCCTTGGCAAATTTCACCTCTAGGCTTAGTTGGAACCTTATGCAAGCTCCACCTCCTGGCTTACTCAGAACTTTAGGCAATCCTCAACACCATGCTTACTCAGAACCCTAAGCAAGCTCAATTTCCTGGCTTACTCAGAACCTTAGGCAAGCCTCACCACTGGGCTTACTCAGAACACCACCAGGCTAACTCAGAACCCTAGGCGAGCTCCACCATTGGGCTCACTCTGAACTTTAGGCAAGCTTCACCGCCAGGTTTATGCAGAACCTTAAGCAAGCTCCACTTCTGGTCTTACTCAGAACCCTAGGCAAGCCTCACCACCAGGCTTACTGAGAACCCTAGGCAAGCCTCACCACTGGGCTTACTCAGAACCATAAGCAAGCTCCACCACTGGGCTTACTCAGAACCCTAAGCGAGCCCCACCACCAGGCTTACTCGAAACTCTAAGCAAGTTCCACCTCCGGCCTTACTTCGAACCCTAGACAAGCTTCACCTCTCGGCTTACTCAGGATCTTAGGCAAGCTTCACCTCCAGGCTTACTCAGAACCCTGGGCAAATTCGACCTCCAGGTTTAAGTGGGTACACACATCAAATTTTGATTGGCCAATTTTACCACCTGTAGCATGCGGGCCAAAAGATTGTGAATGCCACAAACAGATTTTGTAGGTAAACTCGTAATACTACATAGGAGTGGTAAAATTGTCTGTCCAAAATTGATGTTGGACCAGGTTTTAAACCTGGCACACACCTTCATTTATGATTGGCCAATTTTACCACCTCCATGTAGTGTGAGGGCCAAAAGATTATGAATACTACTCCTGATTGTGTAGGTAAAATCTCAAAGTACATGGAGGTGGTAAAGTTGGTCAGTGAGTAGCTAATCAAAATTGGATGTGGGTACCAGGCTTAACCCAAAACCCTAAGTAAACACCACCTCCAGGCTTAATCAGCAGCATAGGCAAGCTCTACCTCTAAACATTCTCAGAAACATAGGCAAGCTCCATCTCCAGGCTTTCTCAGCAGCATAGGCAAGCTCCATCTCCAGGCTTACTTAGCAGCATAGGCAAGCTCCATCTCCAGGCTTACTCAGTAGCATAGGCAAGCTCCACCTCCAGGCTTCCTCAGCAGCATAGGCAAGCTCCACCTCCAGGCTTCCTCAGCAGCATAGGCAAGCTCCACCTCCAGGCTTCCTCAGCAGCATAGGCAAGCTCCACCTCCAGGCTTACTCAGCAGCATAGGCAAGCTCCATCTCCAGGCTTACTCAGCAGCATAGGCAAGCTTCACCTCCAGGCTTCCTCAGCAGCATAGGCAAGCTTCACCTCCAGGCTTCCTCAGCAGCATAGGCAAGCTTCACCTCCAGGCTTCCTCAGCAGCATAGGCAAGCTCCATCTCCAGGCTTCCTCAGCAGCATAGGCAAGCTTCACCTCCAGGCTTACTCAGCAGCATAGGCAAGCTTCACCTCCAGGCTTCCTCTGCAACATAGGCAAGCTCCACCTCCAGGCTTCCTCTGCAACATAGGCAAGCTCCACCTCCAGGCTTACTCAGCAGCATAGGCAAGCTCCGCCTCCAGGCTTACTCAGCAGCATAGGCAAGCTCCACCTCCAGGCTTACTCAGCAGCATAGGCAAGCTTCACCTCCAGGCTTCCTCAGCAGCATAGGCAAGCTCCATCTCCAGGCTTCCTCAGCAGCATAGGCAAGCTTCACCTCCAGGCTTCCTCAGCAGCACAGGCAAGCTTCACCTCCAGGCTTCCTCTGCAGCATAGGCAAGCTCCACCTGCAGGCTTCCTCAGCAACATAGGCAAGCTCCATCTCCAGGCTTACTCAGCAGCATAGGCAAGCTTCACCTCCAGGCTTCCTCTGCAACATAGGCAAGCTCCACCTCCAGGCTTCCTCTGCAACATAGGCAAGCTCCACCTCCAGGCTTACTCAGCAGCATAGGCAAGCTCCGCCTCCAGGCTTACTCAGCAGCATAGGCAAGCTCCACCTCCAGGCTCTCAGCAGCATAGGCAAGCTCCACCTCCAGGCTTATTCAGCAGCATAGGCAAGCTCCACCTCCAGGCTTCCTCGGCAGCATAGGCAAGCTCCACCTCCAGGCTTAATTCAGCAGCATAGGCAAGCTCCACCTCCAGGCTTACTCAGCAGCATAGGCAAGCTTCACCTCCAGGCTTACTCAGCAGCATAGGGCAAGCTTCACCTCCAGGCTTCCTCTGCAACATAGGCAAGCTCCACCTCCAGGCTTCCTCTGCAACATAGGCAAGCTCCACCTCCAGGCTTAATTCAGCAGCATAGGCAAGCTCCACCTCCAGGCTTATTCAGCAGCATAGGCAAGCTCTACCTTTCAGGCTTACTCAGCAGCATAGGCAAGCTCCGCCTCCAGGTTTACTCTGCAGCATAGGCAAGCTCCACCTCCAGGCTTCCTCGGAAGCATAGGCAAGCTTCACCTCCAGGCTTACTGAGCAGCATAGGCAAGCTCAACCTCCAGGCTTACTCGGCAGCATAGGCAAGCTCCACCTCCAGGCTTACTCGGCAGCATAGGCAAGGTCCACCTCCAGGCTTACTCTGCAGCATAGGCAAGCTCCACCTCCAGGCTTACTCGGCAGCATAGACAAGCTCCACCTCCAGGCTTACTCGGCAGCATAGACAAGCTCCACCTCCAGGCTTACTCGGCAGCATAGACAAGCTCCACCTCCAGGCTTCCTCGGCAGCATAGGCAAGCTCCACCTCCAGGCTTACTCAGCTGCATAGGCAAGCTCCACCTCCAGGATTACTCAGCAGCATAGACAAGCTCCACCTCCAGGCTTACTCCGCAGCATCGACAAGCCCCACTTCCAAGCTTACTCAGCTGCATAGGCAAGCTCCACCTCCAGGTTTATTCTGCAGCATAGGCAAGCTCCACCTGCAAGCCTACTTGGCAACACAGGCAAGCCCCACCTCCAAGCTTACTCAGCTGCATAGACAAGCCCCACCTCCAAGCTTACTCAGCTGCATAGACAAGCTCCACCTCCAAGCTTACTCAGCAGCAAACTCCACCTCCGATTCTTAGGGGCTTACAAATTGCAGCAAAATTTGCATGCTGCCATACAACTAGCATCTCAATAGTCATTTCTAAAGGTGCCCATTAACGGTACAGTTCAGTGGCCAATTTCCCGCTAGCCAATTTGATCAGATTAATGGAACCAATCTGTTTTTCGTTTTCATCAATGAGATTCGTTAGCGGGAATTTGGCCATTAATGGGAATGACCGATAGTTTCCGATTGATTACCGCTTAATGGGCACCTTAATATGGATCTTGGCTGGTAATCCTGCTTGATCTTTCAACAGCCACTCCGTTCATGAATCCTGGGGGTCTGGTCCTGGATAATCCTCCAAGAACTGGGCAGATCCTACTATCGATTATCGTGATGCCAAAATCTTCCATGGTGCTGTACAATTCACACTACATAGTTACACACAGTATGGTAACTCTACTTGTAAACTATACATAGAAGAGTAAAGAAAGACCGATCTAGGAACACAGGTGCTGGAAACACTAGGAGAGTGAGCTGTGCCCTCTCATGCTTACGCTATGAGGATTACAGGTAAGGATGAGCTCTCTGAATCGTCACAGTTCACATCGGGATTTGGCCGTTCCGAGTAAAATTAGGAACATCGGAAATTACACTGTTTTAAGTACCACAGCCCATTCTGCTGACGCAAAGATTGGCTTCGGAAACAAGAATTTTCAGCAAACACGGCGTTAACACAATGGCTAGAAAAGTGTAAATTGGCATCCCCTGCCCTGGTTCCCCAATCCGTGAGGAAAACCGCTCGTTCCGCCACTCTAATGTGGCCTCTGGGGACCGGAGATTCCCTGGCGGCCATCTTGTTGGTGCCACTGTATGCCAAACATTCTTGTTTCAGAAACCAATTGATTTTCCCAGCCATTGTGTTAACCCCGTGTTTGCTGAAAACTCTTGTTTGCGAAGCAGCAGAACTAGACCACAATGGCCTCAATTCACTAAGCTTTATCAAACACTTTATCAAACGTTTGATAATTTACCTCATGGGTAAAATCTAATTTTGAATTCACTAGGGTGTGAATAAATATATAACACCTTAGTGAATGCAAAATTAGATTTTACCCATGAGGTAAATTATCAAATGTTTGATAAAATGTTTGATAAAGCTTAGTGAATTGAGTCCATTGACTTCAATAGAAAAGTGCTTTGAAACACAAAATTCGGCATTTACGGAATCGCAATTAAAATTTGGTTGTTTTCCGATCAACTACAATTACAGGTAGAAGACAAAGGGTGAGGGAAGCTGGTAAATTGTATATGAGACAGAACTGTGCACCTCACTGTATATTACACAGTGATTATTAGTCACATGCTCAGTTATGCAAATATTTTGCAGCTTTGAACTGAGAAAATCACATGTGGCAACTGCTGAACGTTATTGGTCCATTAAGTGATTTAGTCATTGTAAAATCTTTCCTCTCCCTGATTTACATTCTGACATTTATCACATGGTGACATTTTTACTGCTGACGGGTGATGTCAGTGGAAGGAGATGCTGCTTGCTTTTTTGGCAGGTGTAAACAGCTATTTCCCACAATGCAATGAGGTTCACAGACAGGAAACTGCCACAACCATGGTCCTGACATCACACTGTGGGAGGAGTTTCACCACAATATCAGCCATACAGAGCCCCCTGATGAGCTTTATTTATATTTATAAAGCGCCAACATATTAACCACCTTGGCGTTCTGCTTGTTTCCAGATTTTAGGGTATAGAAGTGGTGCATTTTTTTGCACCCTTTCAGACGCTAAAACATGCAGCCAGGGAGATCTGCAGCAGCCCAGCAATCACTCACCTCCCTGGCTCCAGCGCTGCAGTTGGGCCTCCATCCTCCGGGTGGCGCTGCAACTCTAAAATGAAATTGCCGGCTGTCGTCATGACGACAGCCGGCGATCTCACCAGCAGGAAGCAGAGCCCCGGAGGAGAGGAAGAAGAATGCCGGCCAACGTCGGGATCCCCCGGGAAGTATGTAGAAACGCTCCCGCTGCACACATTGCTCTGCATACAGCCTCCGGCGGCTACCCCGAGCAGAGGTCGGGATTACCGCTCTTAGCTGCGGTTTTCAGCCCCGACCCTCGCTCGGGGTTACAGCCAGGGAGGTTAAGCAGCGCTGGACATTAGTTTAGGTTACAGACAATATTTAGGGGTGACAAACAGCAATATGACAATACAGGAATACAAGAAAAAAAAACATCTATATGAGAAAAGGAATAGTAAAAGGGGGAATCGGCTACTGATTTGGGATGAAGTTCAATTCTTAGTTACGGTTTCTCTTTAAGTTGAAGGTGGAAAGGGTGAGTGAGTCCTGAAGAAGTTTGGGGAGGGAATTCCAGGGGAAAGCAGGAACATAAAAAGTCCTGTATGCGAGAGTGGATGGGAGAATGGTATCAAAGCAGAGGCTGCATTCAGGTTGATGTCTGGAAACAAGTGCAGACTTGTATGGGAGAGCCAGAATAGAAAAGCGTTCCTAAAATAAGAGCTACAATTGTAGCATACATTAAAAAAATAATGCAGGCAAATTTGGGGGCGTAGGGCGAAGCCGAAAGATGGCAAACCCTGTCACCCCGCTGCAGCCAAACTACTGCCCACACTAGATTCTATCCTAAACTTGCAGGAGGGTGACACATAATTTGGGCCTGGCTATTGCTAGCAGCCGAACTACCACATCTTTTTGCTAATTTGAGCTCCAACTATTGCCAGCGCCCAAATTAGTCACTGAGCGCTGCTATAGTCGTAATTTGCATTGCGGCCTATAGAAGCGCCCAAAGCAGTGCACTGCACCAAAATTAGCTGGCCTGCCTCACAATTTTAAACTCTCCTTAGTGTGTGTATTTTTTTTTTATTTAAACATGCACATTTGTTAAAACATTGTTTTGAAAAAACGCATTGCAAAATTGCTAAGCGCTTAAGTTTTGCGGTGTGAACCAGGCCTAAATGTAGTAGTGTAAAATCATTTGCAAGTAATTACAGAAGGCATATTACATTAAACATTCACCAGTTAGGGATTGCTGTTCTTCCTGCAATCACACTCAAAGTTGGGGGTTTGAGGTAGGTGGGGGTGGGGGGGGATACAAAAACTGCAATTACAGCGCTGAGATAAACAAGGTACGCAGCTGAAAGACCTAAATGATTGCGTCAATATAAAGAGGAGGTAATTATAACACTTACCAGAGACGGAAGATAATTTGAAGGGCTTTATTGGGTGGTTTAAAGGATACCCGAAGTGACATGTGGTGACATGATGAGATAGACATGTGTATGTACAGTGCCTAGCACACAAATATCTAGGCTTTGTTCCTTTTTTCTTTCTCTGCCTGAAAGAGTTAAATATCAGGTATGTAAGTGGCTGACTCAGTCCTGACTCAGACAGGAAGTGACGACAGTGCGACCCTCACTGATAAGAAATTCCAACTATAAAACACTTTCCTAGCAGAAAATGGCTTCTGAGAGCGAGAAAGAGATAAAAAGGGGAATTTCTCATCAGTGAGGACGCGATTCCACTTGAGCGGCGCGCGTCTGTGAGACGCACTCTGGGTCTGCGGGAAAAGCAGACGAATCCCTTCAGCCGTGACATGCACGGCTATGGGATCCGCAGCCTCCCGCGCCGATTCGGATGCAAAAGCCGGCCGAATCGCTAGCGGTAGCCATTGCACCCTATGGCAGAGTTTCCCCGCACTATTCGCCTGCGGGAAAACTGCGGATTCGTGGTGGTTTCCGCTCAAGTGGAAACGTGCCCTGAGGGTCACACTGTAGTCACTTCCTGTCTGAGTCAGGACTGAGTCAGCCACTTACATACCTCTAATTCTTTCAGGCAGAGAAAGGAAAAAAAGGAACACAGCCTAGTTATTTTGTGTGCTAGGCACTGTACATACCCATGTCTATCTCATCATGTCACTTCGGGTATCCTTTAACCCTCTGGGCGATACAATTGCATCGCCCAGGAGGGGGTGCAGCACTTTTTTTTTTTTATTATTCTTTAAATCATGTAGCGAGCCCAGGGCTCGCTACATGATAGCTGCAGCGGCATCCCCCCACCCACTCCGATTGCCTTCGGCGATCAGAGTAAGCAGGAAATCCCGTTCAGAACGGGATTTCCTGCTGGGCTTCCCCGGTCACCATGGCGACGGGGCTGGATGATGTCATGGACGTCGGGACGTCAGAGGGAGTCCCGGTCCACCCCTTAGCACTGTCTGGCACTGATTGGCCAGGCTGCGCCTGGGGGTGGGGGGGGGTTCGCTGCACGGCACGACGGGTAGTGGCGGCGATCGGAAGTTACACGCAGCTAGCAAAGTGCTAGCTGCGTGTAACAAAAAAAAAATTATGCAAATCGGCCCACCAGGGCCTGAGAATTCCTCCTGCGCGATATACCCCGAGCTCAGCTCGGGATTATCGCCCAGGAGGGTTAAGAACTTGTGCGCTTGGCCCTCATCCTGTGCCAGAAAAAAACAACTACACTCCGTGAGGTAAAAGAACAAATACACACGCTTTACATTCATAATACATACAAAACATGTACAGTGACTAAAGTGAACCTAAACTAAAAGTTTAAAAAAAGTTTAACTTATCTATGGGCTTCTACCGACATGTCCTGTGCCTGCGCCGGGACAAACCTCGACCCCCGCCGCGGCTGCGTTTTGATTTCTCACTGCACGGCCCTGGCTGGGCGCGTCCAGGCTCGCGTGGTAGAAGCCCCAGGTAAATTAAACTTTTTTTTTTCACTTTCAGTTAAAGTGTACCAGAGAGGAAAATAAAGGATTTGCTACTCACCCGCGGCTTCCTCCAGCCCCATAAGCTCTCCCGAGTCCCTCGCCGTCCTCCTGCAGTCTCCCGTTCAGCCACGATCAGTCCCGGGAACAGCTCAGTCGCGTCCAGTCCGAGTCTTCTGCGCATGCTGGTGCACGAGAGTTCTGTGCTGAGTTTATGGGGCTGGAGGAAGCCCCAGGTAAGTATCAAATCTTTTGTTATTTTTTTTCTCTTGGTCACTTTAAGGTTCAGGTCGCATTCACAGTAAGACGTTGCCGTTAATGCGACCTTAAAGTCGCAACGTAATGTCTGCTTTAAAAGGTATCGCACTGCTAGCAGTGAGTTAGCACAACACAACATTTTTTAATGTTACTGTAACATCGCACTGTGAACGGCAGATAGGATTAGCATTGCAGTGCAGTAAGCTGCGTTATAATACTTTATAACGTGCGACCATAACGTCCCACTGTGAATGCGACCTCACTCTAAATATAAATGGAATCCTAAAACATGCTGCCCTAACAAATGGTGATGTTGAAACAATGGAACACCTCTTCAGTCAATATGAAGATTTGTCAGTGTATATACAGTCAATTACAATGAAACATTTGTAAAGTGCTTTTCTCCAGTAAAGGCAGCCATACACTGGTCGATGTGCCATCAGATCGACCAGCTGACAGATCCCTATCTGATCGAATCTGATCAGAGAGGGATCGTATGGCTGCCTTTCCTGCAAACAGATTGTGAATCGATTTCAGCCTGAAACCGATCACAATCTGTTGTGGTGGTGCTGCCGCCGCTCCCCCCGCCGGTATACATTACCTGAGGCTGGCTCCCGGGCGTGATGTCCCCGTCATGTGGCACCTCCGGCTCCGGCATCCGCATAGAACTTACGCTATCACACCAGTGACAGCGGAAGTTCAAATAGAGCGCCCTCTAGTTGTACTTCCGCTGTCACTGGCATGACAGCGGAAGTTATACGAGGATGCCGGAGGCGCCATGACGGGAGCAGTGACGGACGGGATGCCCGGGAGCCAGCCTCAGGTAATGTATACCTGATCGGATCGGCCGCCGCTAGCGACGCGCTCCCTACCCGCGGGCGATCGAGGGTAATTTCCCGCACGGCGCGATCGACGGACCGATCCGATTTCGGGAGGAAATCGGATCGGCGGGTGCGTGTTGCGCGAACGATTGGCAGCAGATTCGATCCCAGTGATCGAATCTGCTGTCGAAACTGCCGCAAATCGGGCCAGTGTATGGCCACCTTAAGACCCAAAGCGTATAAGCTTGTCTCAGATCAGTACATAGTGATGTGTGCAGGGGAAAACTCATATGATCATACATGCCAGACTAAACAGGTGGTTTTTCAGCTTTGATTTAAACACACTCAGGGTTGGAGCTGTCTTGATTATGTTTGGCAAGGCATTCCACAGGGTAGTGGCAGCATGACAGAAAAGTCTGGCTCCAAACTTTTTTTTATTGGGCTCTGGGGGTGGTCAAGTTATTGGATCCTTCTGATCTGAGGTTATGGGTGGTGTGACACAGTTGCAGCAAATCCTTCAGGTATCCGGGGCCTTCTCCAAGATGACAGCCGTGTGGATTGTGCGATAGTTTTACTTTCCAGAATTCCGAAGAGGAACACTTTATAAAACGCCAACATCATGAAGAAGAGATTCGAAGCAGTGGTCTCCACGATGAATGGAGACCGCCTCCACCCAGAGATGAATGATTAAGATGTAATGGAGCCCTAGGCATGGTGGTAGATTTGGGTCCTTTTGGTAAGCTGAAGTGGAAAGAGGTCAGAGAAGGTGGCTGGGGAGGGCCCCTTGACACCCACTAGGCCCCAGGCACCTGCTTAGGTTGCCTGGTGGATAATCCTGCTCTGCCTCCATTGCAGCCCTCACCAGTATGTTAGACCCCTCAGTTATGCTCAGCGGTGCTTTGGGGTAATTGAGCCCTCCTCAAATGCAATCAGACTTCTTTGGAAACCTCAAAGAATTCATTTTTCAGCTTGGCATAAAATGTGATTTTTTTTTATTTTTATTTTTTTATTTTTTTTTACAATGTTACTTTATAAATGATTTAGTCAGTTTTCACCCACTGTGAAATCTTTCCTCACCCTGATTTACATTCTGAAATTTTCACAGGTGGCGACACCTTTGTTGCTGGCAGGTGCAGCTCTGCGGAATGCTTCTACATACAGTTGTAATGGTTAGGGATGATCAAGAGATGCAAATATTTCCAGGTTCATGCAGGATTATTTAGATTTGTATGCAACCATATGCAGCTTAAAGTGGGCCAATCAATTTAAACCTTGGTGGGACTCGACTGTTCCATTTTCAAGTTGCATACATTTTCATCCAAAAATTGCATAAACGCAGAAATGTTTGCATTTCATTGATGATTCCTAGTGCTGGTCATGTCTAGGAGATCTCATGGGGAAGCATGTGATCAGTTTGGTCAGGTGATAGATATGCAAGTCTCTGATTTGCTAGTCGTGATAAAAGCAAATCAGAGCTTTGCAAATCAGCTGATCAAACACATCACATGCTTCTCCATGACTTCTAGACATGAGCATCACTATTTGTACACACAGTGTTCCAAAGCCAACAGAAATAATATCTGGTCTCCCAGAGTCCATCGGGAGGGGAATTCTGGATAGCTTATCAGCCTTGACTAAGCATCACTTGGAGGGCATGGCTACATAGCAAAATACAGTAATATATAGATACAGGAAGTGTTTCTGATGCTGAAACCAGGGAAATTACTGTAAAAGTGGATATCCTAAATAATTTACTGCATTCTGCTATATGTCACTACAGGTCCTCTTTAAGGGATACTCAAAATGCTTTTCCTCACATCTGAGTTTAGTTAGCTAAAGACTATGTCCTATAATAATAATGAGAAACAGCATATGTATAAAATCGTGCCAGGAGACTTGGGCGCAGGATACAGCCGGTATATGGCATATCCTGCTGCTGCACAAGTCCTGGCAGCGTTAATTACTATTCCCCCTCCAGGTCCACGTGGATGGTGGGAAATGATGTAATTCAGCTTCCAGGTATTGCTCGCGGCTGAATTACAGTGTTTTAAAAGTAACCTCAGCTCCGTTTTCTGACGCCGCCCAAGTTACTCACTGTGTGCCACTATTCCTATTACGGTCTATGGTGGCGCCTGCTGCGCCCAAATCTCCTGCGCTGTTATTCCAGCGCTCCCGAGAAACACTGTTTTTTACAGTATAGCACCATTAGGTTGTGAAATACTCATTTATGCCAGCAGGTGGCAGCCAAGACCAGCATCCATTTATGCTGAAAAGTTTGCATAACTCCAGTAGAATTTACAAGCTATTGACTGTTTTAGTAAAATATGAAGTCTTCTGTAATTCCCCTTATACTCTGGAATATTGTCCCATGAAGCTATTTATCACAGAATAGTGATGGTCTGTTATCATACTGGATGACTGTAAGCACACCGATTGCTCTGATCAGAAGCGTACATCTGTGGTGGTTTGGGTTGATCATAAAGGTAGTCAGTGTGATGCAAATGATTCTAGTTTGTGTGCAGATCTCATGCAGTTTGTATGCAGTTTAAAACTAAGCTAATCAAAACTGGGAGGCTCTGCATTTTACTGGGCCACGCCCACTTGCTAGCTGCATGTGATTTGCAGGCAAGCCAAAATTATTAAACGAAACCCAAGGTGAGAGACGTATGGAGGCTGCCATATTTACTTCCTTTTAAAGTGAACCTGAACCAAGTCAAATTATTTAAAATGAACATGATGTTCCTGCAAATGAACATTACATACTTACCTCACCCTAAATTCCTCTCAGAAGCTCACCATTTTCTTCTAACAACAATTCCTTCCAGTTACGGCGAGATCTTGTCAGAACTGAAATATGTCAGTTGCTGTCAGTTATAAATCAGTTTCTGTCAGCCACAGTGGATAGGACAACTGAAATGCAAGGTAATGTCCATGTTTGCCTATGGCTCAAGTTGGCGATATTACAGTTTAACAGTGTGCTGACCAGGAAGCTGTTATGGGGTAACGGCCATTTTTAAAATGGAGGACGGAGAATTCTTTCAATCACAGTGGACAAACAGGATGCAGGAGAAGAGAAAGAGATTGATGAGTAGACTACATGGGAGGTAAGTAAGTTGTGTGTGTGTTTATTCGGACTTTTAATTTTCAGTTTTGGTTTGCTTTAATCATACAGTAAGCTTACAACCCCCTAGTGACCAGGCTATTTTTTGCAAATTAGGCCACTGCAGCTTTAAAGCGGATCCGAGATGAAAAACTAACTATAACAAGTAACTTGTCTATATATCTTATCTAAAGTTTAGATAGTTTCACAGCAAAACAGCAACAGCTTCAAACGTTTATGCTTATTTATTGCTGTGATACAATGAGGGCAGCCATGTTCTGGCTTCCGTCGCCGTCCTCTTCAACCCCTCCGTTCTGTCGGTACAACAGTCGAGGTCTTCTGCTCATGCGTGGCTTGGCCTTGAGCGCACACCGTGCTCCCCTCCCCTGGAACGCTCCAGTGAGCACAGCAGGGCTATGCGCGTGGCTGAACTGTGCATGTGCAGATGCCCTCGACTGGCAGGATTACCGGGAGTTGTACCGACAGATCGGAGGGGTTAAAGAGGATGGCGACGGAAGCCACAGTGCTTATGGGGCTGGAGGAAGCCCCAGGTAAGTATAAGGGCTGGTGCACACCAAGAGCGGTTCTGAGCGTTTTTAAAAACGCTTGCGCTATAAAAAGTGCTTGGTTAATGTATTTGAATGGGATGGAGCACACGAGCGATGTGATTTTCTCCCAAACACAAACGCGGGTCCTGAAGCATTTTTGCTGATTTCTGAGGCGATTCAGCCTCAATGTTAAGTATAGGAAAGTGGAAAATCACTCTGAAAAGCGCTAGATCAGAGAGATTTTCCAAGCGTTTTTGTTACAGAAGCTGTTCAGTTACAGCTCTACTGTAACAAAAAATAAAAATGCTTCACCAAAACGCTCCAAAAAACGCTAGGCATGATTAGAAAATCGTTCTGCACTAGATGCCTAGAATCGCTCTGAAAAATCACTTCAAAAAGCGCTGAACGTTTGCGATTATAGACAAGAGACAAGACAAATAACATTTATATCGCGCTTTTCTCCTGGCGGACTCAAAACGCCAGAGCTGCAGCCACTAGGACATGCTCTATAGGCAGTAGCAATGTTAGGGAGACTTGCCTAAGGTCTCCTACTGAATAGGTGCTGGCTTACTGAACAGGCAGAGCCGAGATTCGAACCCTGGTCTCCTGTGTCAGAGGCAGAGCCCTTAACCATTACACCATCCAGCGACAGCGATCCATCCATCCAGCGATTATACTAGCGCTTTTTGGTGTACCCTGGGCCTAAATTGTCGTTCAATTATCACATGCCGCACACCCAATTGAGAATGTCGCCCCCACATCTTGCACAATGCCCAATCAATACATTTAAAAATTTTGGACCGAAATTGGTCACATCATTGATCAGGCATGCTTTTGGCAGCAATGATTTGCATCCGATGTGCAAACGACGGCACAGGGAGGATCTATTGTCTGTGGGCCACACCATGTGGTTCTATCAGAGGATTTTCACACCTCGATAACCCGACAGCAGTCCTAAGAGGAGATGGAGGTCCCTGGAGGGGAGAGGAGCAGATAAGCATTTTCTACAAAGCGTGGGAAAAGTCCTACTGCCAGAATGTGCCTCTCCACTGTGACCCTAATATTTACAGCACAGGAAACAGACAAAGCTGGATCATCTGTTTGTGGACAGTTACAGTGACTTATTATAAACTGTGCAGATTCTGCATCGCCTCTGTGTCTCTTCCTGGTTGTGCAATACGTGCGTCGCTTGTCCAAGCCTGATAGTATAATGGGGAGCTTCTCCATCTCATTCTCTCTGCCATGTACTCGTCTTTTGTTCCCCTCAATCTTGGATCAATAATTAATTGAGTCTCCAGGATTCTGCAGTGTTAAGAAACGAGCAACTTCCAGGTCCAGGACTCTCAGGTATTGGAGAACAATGAGCTTCTAGGCCCAGGACTCTCCAGTGTTGGGGGACAAGCAGCTTCCAGGCCCAGGACTCTCCAGTGTTGGGGAACACGCATCTTCCAGGCTCATGACTCTCCAGTGTTGGGAACAAGCAGCTTCCAGGACAGGGACTCTCCAGTGTTGGAGGACAAGCAGCTTCCAGGCCCAGGACTCTCCATTGTTGGAGGACAAGCAGCTTCCAGGCCCAGGGCTCTCCAGTGTTGGGGAACAAGCAGCTTCCAGGCCCAGGACTCTTCAGTGTTGAGGAACAAGCAGCTTCCAGGTCCATAACTCTCCAGCGTTGGGAAACAAGCAGCTTCCAGGACAGGGACTCTCCAGTGTTGGGGGACAAGCGGCTTCCAGGCCCAGGACTCTCCAGTGTTGGAAGACAAGCAGCTTCTGGCCCAGGACTCTCCAGTGTTGAGGAACAAGCATCTTACAGGCCCAGGACTCTCCAGTGTTGAGGAACAAGCATCTTACAGGCCCAGGACTATCCAGTGTTGGGAAACAAGCAGCTTCCAGGCCAAGGACTATCCAGTGTTGGGGGACAAGCGGCTTCCAGGTCCAGGACTCTCCAGTGTTGGGGAACACGCATCTTCCAGGCTCATGACTCTTCAGTGTTGGGAACAAGCAGCTTCCAGGACAGGGACTCTCCAGTGTTGGACAGGCAGCTTCCAGGCCCATGACTCTCCAGTGTTGGGGAACAAGCATTTGCCAGGCCCAGGACTCTCCAGTGTTTGGGAACAAGCAGCTTCTGGCCCAGGACTTTCCACTGTTGGGGAACAAGCATCTTCCAGGCCCAGGACTCTCCAGTGTTGGAGGACAAGCGGCTTCTGGCCCAGGACTTTCCAGCGTTGGGAAACAAGCAGCTTCCAGGCCCATGACTCTCCAGTGTTGGGGAACAAGCATTTGCCAGGCCCAGGACTCTCCAGTGTTTGGGAACAAGCAGCTTCCAGGCCCAGGACTCTCCGGTGTTGGAGGACAAGCATGTTCCAGGGCTTTCCAGTGTTGGAGAACAAGCAGCTTCCAGGCCCAGGACTCTCCGGTGTTGGAGGACAAGCATGTTCCAGGGCTTTCCAGTGTTGGAGAACAAGCATCTTCCAGATCCAAGACTCTCCAGTGTTGGAGGACAAGCAGCTTCTGGCCCAGGACTTTCCACTGTTGGGGAACAAGCATCTTCCAGGCCCAGGACTCTCCAGTGTTGGGGAACAAGCATCTTCCAGGCCCAGGACTCTCCAGTGTTGGGGAACAAGCAGCTTCCAGGTCCAAGACTCTCCAGTGTTGGAGGACAAGCAGCTTCTGGCCCAGGACTTTCCACTGTTGGGGAACAAGCAGCTTCCAGGCCCAGGACTCTCCAGTGTTGGGGAACAAGCAGCTTCCAGGCCCAGGACTCTCCAGTGTTGGGGAACAAGCATCTTCCAGGCCCAGGACTCTCCAGTGTTGGGGAACAAGCATCTTCCAGGCCCAGGACTCTCCAGTGTTGGGGAACAAGCAGCTTCCAGGTCCAAGACTCTCCAGTGTTGGAGGACAAGCAGCTTCTGGCCCAGGACTTTCCACTGTTGGGGAAAAAGCAGCTTCCAGGCCCAGGACTCTCCAGTGTTGGGGAACAAGCAGCTTCCAGGTCCTGGACTCTCCAGTGTTGGGGAACAAGCAGCTTCCAGATCCTGGACTCTCCAGTGTTGGGGAACAAGCAGCTTCCAGGTCCATGACTCTCCAGTGTTGGGGAACTAGCAGCTTCCAGGCCAAGGACTCTCCAGTGTTGGAGGACAAGCAGCTTCCAGGCCCAGGACTTTCCAGTGTTGGGGAACAAGCATCTTCCAGGCCCAGGACTCTCCAGTGTTGGGGAACAAGCAGCTTCCAGGCCCAGGACTCTCCAATGTTGGAGGACAAGCATCTTCTAGGGCCAGGACTGTCCAGTTTTGGAGGACAAGCTCCTTCTAGGCCCAGGACTCACCAGTGTTGGGAAACAAGCAGCTTTCAGGCCCAGGGCTCTCCGGTTTTGGAGGACAAGCATCTTCTAGGGCCAAGGACTCTCCGGTTTTGGAGGACAAGCATCTTTCAGGCCTAGGACTCTCCAGTGTTGGGGAACAAGCAGCTTCCAGCCCAAGGACTCTCCGATGTTGGAGGACAAGCAGCTTCCAGGCCCAGGACTCTCCAGTGTTGGGGAACAAGTATCTTCTGTCAAACAGGAGAAAAAAGAAGCGGAATTCCGGGCACCTTCCGTCCAGATTTTTTATTTGCAGTGGTATTAAAATAGATGGCTTGTAATTGGCACATCCATATTGTGGATCATGGGGCTTGCGATGGCCGTTTCGCGTCTCACTAGACGCTTGGTCACGCTGCGCTCCAGTTAGTATTGGAGAGCAGCGTGACCAAGCGTCTAGTGAGACGCAAAACGGCCGTCGCAAGCCCCATCTGGTGCCCGGCACCCCCCCACCTCCATCTCACCACCACTTGATGATCCACAATATGGATGTGCCAATTACAAGCCATCTATTTTGATACCACTGCAAATAAAAAGTCTGGACGGAAGGTGCCCGGAATTCCGCTTCTTTTTTCTCCTGTTTGATGGTATGCATAAACTTTCTTCACACAATCCGTTGTGCACACGTCCCAGCAGCAAGGATTCAGGAAAACGTCGGTGATCTGGTGAGAAATATTTAGCCTTTATGACACTCACACTGTCTCTACATATGTCAGCGTAGGGAGTGCCACTCAGAGCTTTTTTCTTCTTAGTCCATGAACAAGTCTCTTCTGGCCTAGAGCTCTCCAGTGTTGGGGAACAAGCATCTTCTAGGGCCAGGACTCTCCAGTTTTGGAGGACAAGCATATTCCAGGCCCAGGACTCTCCAGTGTTGGGGGACAAGCAGCTTCCAGGACTCTCCAGTGTTGGGGGAACAAGAATCTTCCAGGCCCAGGACTCTCCAGTGTTGGCAAACAAGTATCTTCTGGCCCAGGGCTCTCCAGTGTTGGGGAACAAGCATCTTCCAGGCCCAGGACTCTCCAGTGTTGGAGGACAAGCAGCTTCCAGGGCCAGGACTGCCCAGTGTTGGGGAACAAGCAGCTTTCGGCCCAGGAGAAAAATCAGCAGCATGTGTGAAAAACGGTTACACTGCGTCTGACTGCATTTTAGCCACAAACAATTACATGCCAGGGGCTGGCCTAACAGTTCATTGGGTAGAAATAGCAGAAATTGCATTGGTCAGTACAATGCGGCCAGCTTTTGTTGTTACGCCCCTGAGGAGCCAGGGAGAGGGAGCTGAAAAAAAACAACACTCCAAGTGACAGAGACACACAGAGCTGTGGTCCATCAGAGACCTCAGACATCAGAGAATCATGCTCTGATAGAGCAACCATCACGAAAATCTTAAAATGTAAAACGCATACAAATTAAAAGTACATTTCTCCCAGAGTAAAATGAGACATAAATTACTTCTCTCCTATGTTGCTGTCACTTACAGTAGGTAGTATAAATCTGACATTACTGACAGATTTTGGGCTAGTCCATCTCTCTATAGGGGATTCTCAGCATGGCCTTTATTCTTTATAAAGACATTCCCTGAAAATGATTTATACAAAGATGCTGGCCAGCCTCCCTGCTCGCTGCACACTATTTTGGCAGTTGGACAGAGCAACTGCCATTCACTAAGTACTTTTAAAAATAAAGAAAACCCTGAGAACCCCCCTATGAGAAGATGGGCTAGTCCAACATCTGTCGGTAACGTCAGATTTCTACTACTTACTGTGAGTGACAGCAACATAGGAGAAAAGTAATTTGTGGCTCATTTTACTCTGGGAGAAACGTACTTCTTATTTGTATGTGTTTTAAATTTTAAGAGTTTCGCGACCGTTCATCTTTAACTACTTGAGGATCACAGTGGAAAACCCCCCTAAAGACCAGGCTAATTTTTGTGAAAATGGCCACTGCAACTTTAAGGCCAAGCTGCAGGGCCGCACAACACAACACACAAGTGATTCCCCCCTCCGTTTCTCCCCACCAACAGAGTTCTCTGTTGGTGGGGTCAGATCGCCCCCCTGATGTTTATTTTTATTTTTCAATAAATATTTGTTTTTTAAATTAATTTTGCAATTTTTTTTTATTTGTTTATATTCCCCCCTCCCTCCCTTTCCCCGCTGGCCAATCCATGTGATCAGCTGTCATAGGCTATGACAGCCGATCACCGCCAACAGTCAGGAGGGGACAGCAGTGTGACACGGCTGTCCCCAGTATAGCGCTGCTGCTGATCGCAGCGCTGTACAATGTGTAAAGACGGCGATTTCACCGTCTAACAGTCTCCTGAGCTTCAATCGCCGCTTGGAGACTGAAGTCGGGGAGTAGCTCCGCCCCTAAAGCAGGAGATGCGTGTGCAGCCTGC
Organism: Hyperolius riggenbachi; assembly: GCF_040937935.1. Classification (NCBI taxonomy): domain Eukaryota; kingdom Metazoa; phylum Chordata; class Amphibia; order Anura; family Hyperoliidae; genus Hyperolius; species Hyperolius riggenbachi. Next base: position 24,179,984 of record NC_090653.1, on the reverse strand, counting down.
GCGCGATCTCCTGCAAATCCCAGCCCCAGGACTTGATGCCAATTAGCGTTAGGCGGTCCTGGGGCTGCCGCCGCGACCACGCCCATTCGCATGGGGTGGTCTTTAAGTAGTTAAGTTGACATACATTGTTAGACATTACACCACTAGTAAGTTGATCTAATTTATGTTTACCACTAGCTTTGTACCGCATTATGTAAAGTACAAAGTTATGTGGCCATCAACTGCACACTGCTCCCACATCTATGCCCCCTACCCCGCTGTATATCAGCTCATTGAAATCAATTGGCTACTTCAGAATTCCACTGGTGGGAAGAAAAAAAAAAACGTATGGTTGGAAGCAATTTTAAAGGATACCACAACTGACATGTGGCATAATGAGATAGACATGGGTATGTACAGTGCCTATCACACAAATAACTATGTTGTGTTCCTTTTTTTTCTTTCTCTGCCTGAAAGAGGTAAATATCAGGTATGTAAGTGTCTGACTCAGTCCTGACTCAGACAGGAAGTGACTACAGTGTGACCCTCCCTCACTGATAAGAATTTCCCCCTTTTTTATCTCTTTCTTGCTCTTTCTTCTAGGAAAGTGTTTTATAGTTGGAATTTCTTATCAGTGAAGGTCACACTGTAGTCACTTCCTGTCTGAGTCAGGACTGAGTCAGCCACTTACATACCTGATATTGAACTCTTTCAGGCAGAGAAAGAAAAAAAGGAACACAGCATAGTTATTTGTGTGCTAGGCACTGTACATACCCATGTCTATCTCATTATGCCACATGTCAGTTGTGGTATCCTTTAAGCATCCCGTATGCCAATCCGTATAGATTAGGACGAGTGCTGGCATACGTTTCGGAGACACATGTCAACACTAGTAAAAACGGGCCCAACAGTCCTCTCCACCTAAAGAACGTCTCCTCCATTCCTTACTTAGGACACAGCTAAACTGCTTATACATGCTCTCAGCATTTCCCAGCATGCCCTTCTCTGTGACCTACCTGTAACTCCTGCTCCAATCAGTCATAACTCTGCTGTATAACTCATGCCCCTCCCCTCTCATCTGATGCTGCTCCTCTCTGCAACTTCCCTGACTGGCTGCCAATCACACAAAGGGCACCAGTCTGGTTCCTAACCCTCACCGCCATAGCCCTTTACAGTCTGGCTAGACATCATACAGGTGCACTTATCTAAGGGTACCATGCCACCAGGGGCTTAACTACAAATCACAGGGCCCCCCAGGAAAACTGTGATGGGCCCATTAATGTGCACAACCCTTCCTTTGCCTCTTCTAGATGACCCTCACAGCCTGGGGGCCCAAGTCGCACAAGGGTCATAAACAAGTGTGGCCATCGGGATCTTCACACCCATAACAAGTGTAGCCACAAAAACACCTGATCTGGAGTATCGGAGAAAGGAAGAGTTAGTAGTTGGTGCCCCTCTCACCTCTGGGCTCCCCTGCAGTCTCAGGAGCTGACCCCTCCCCCCTAGTCACACCCAGGCCCGGATTTCCATCACAGGAGCCTATAGGCACAGATGTCCTGGCACCCTAGACTCCGCCCTCCATGAACCTACAAACCTCTGCCGAACCGCACCGCAAGATACCAGTGTCCCTTAGTGTTATGGAGCCAGAGGTACCCTCAGTACATACATATCAAACTCCGGCCCATGGTCCAAATCTGTCCCTAAGAGCCATCAGATTTGGCCTTTAGGTGGTTTCCCCACTTTGCATTATATTTGGCCCACTCTAGACCACCAGAGAAGCTATATTGGAGGGTAAGCCCTAGAACACCAGGGAAGCCAAATAGGGATGGGGACAGCACTAGACACCAGGGAACTGTATATAGGAGGGAAGGGGGCCTCTAGACACCAGGGAACTGTATAGGGGAAGGAGGGGGCCACTAAACATCAGGGAACAGTATAGGGGTTGGAGGGGGGGCTATTAGACACCAAGGAACTTTATAAGGGAGAGAGGTGGCTACTAGACATTTAGGTCGGCCCGCTCCCAGAGGTCAATTTCGGCCCACTTTGTACTTCAGTTCAACACCCCTGCCTCGGTATTAAGCAGCTAGTGGTGTTTCCAACTGAAGGGAGATCTCATCAGTGGAATGCCGAGGGTAAGTAACCTCTCATTTAAACTCTGCTTAGGGAAGGAGGGAGGGTGGCACTAGGGGAGGGATGTGAACCACCTTTACATCAACAGGCGCCTGTAGGCACGTGCCTTCAGTGCCTTATGGTAATCCGGCCCTGGTCACACCCCTGCATGCCACACTCAGGCTCCACTCTGCTGATGATAATCTCCCCTCATCCTTCCTTGTCACACCTCTTCTAATTCTCTCATACAATACTTCTCTCATACTCCTCCCCTCCTCTGGACCTCCCTTCCACAATACGTTCAGCACTCACACACTCTAATGCTGGGCATACAAGGTACGTTTTTCCGGCGCATCTCCGCGGACGCCCGGATCGATTCCCGCTCGTCCCCCTGGGCGCTTCTTATCTTTTTGTTTTTTACCATTGTCCTGCCCGCGGTATCGAGCGGGGAATCGATCCGGCGGGTGATCGGACACGTCGTAAATTAGCAATCGAGCCATCAGCGGCTCGATTACACGGTACAAAAAAACGTACCGTGTATTCCCAGCATTATGCTGGGAATACACCATACAATTTTCTCTAATGCTGGGCATACACGGCACTTTCTTTCCTTATCAATCGAGCCGCTGATGGCAGGGGCGCCTCTAGCTATTTTGTCACTCCAGGCGAGAAAATCTGTGGCGCCCCCACCCCCATGGCGCCCTTCCATGAAACTAATCGTAATGCAGCAGCATTTCTCCAGGAAATAATCATAATGCGGTAGCGTTTTTCATCAGAAAATTTGCAATGCGTGCAGTGTTTCACCAGAAAATACACGTAATGGAAGGCTGCAGAAGTGAGCTTACGGGCTGAAGGCCAGTGAACTGATGCAGCGTCTATAAGATGCCGCAAGCCTGTTCACCACCTGGGGACACAACATCTGGTGGGGGTGGGGGGGGGGTGGAGGGTGTGACCACTGTCCCCCCTGCACAGCACTCATGACCGCCTGGTCGGCCTGGCACCCTCTACAATGTGTCAGAAGGAGGCACAAAGGGGGACAGAAGGAGTCACAGGGGGACTAAAGCAGGAAAACGGGGACAGAAGGAGGCACAAAGGGGCACAGGGGGACAGAGGAAGGTGCAGGGGACAGAGGTGGCACATGGAGACAGAAGGAGGCACAAAGGGATACAGAAGGAGGCACAGGAGGACAGAAGGAGGCAGAGTGGGACTGAAGGAGGAACAGGAGGGCAGAGGTAGCATAAGGTGACAAATAAAGGCAAAGGAGACATAAGGAGGCACAGGGGGACAGAAGGAGGCACAAAGGGCACAGAAGGAGGCAGAGATGGCACCAAGGATGAAAGAAGGATGCACAAGGCACAGAAGTGTCAGTTGCCTGCAACTTACGCTAAGTAGATGCAGCAGAAGCTAGTAATAGAACACCCACAGGGATGTGACTTAATTTTGGGTGGGGCTTCATTTGGGGCGGGGCTTAATCCAGCAACATGGCGCCCCTCAGGACCAATGGCACTCCAGGCAATGGCCTGTAATGCCTATGCCCAGAGGCGCCCCTGGCTGATGGGCTCGATTGATAATATCCGACAGGTCCAATGACCTGCCGGATAGATTCCCTGCTCGATCCCGGAACAAGCAGGAATCGATCCGCGCGGACGAGCGGGGATGCGCCAGCGCCAGCATCGAGCCAGCAGCTCGATCCGGCGCATAATTGCATCCAGAAACCATAATTGCGAATAATTGCATCCAGTGTATGCCCAGCATTAGATTTACCTGCCAGATAGATAAACATGTTGGAAATGTATCTATCTTACGATCAATCTGCCCAGCAATTAGGCATTGTTCTACTCAGCAGGAGATAACCAGAAGACAATGCACCAGAGGTAATGACCATTCTCTACAGAAAATAATCTAATGATGCATTCTAACAGAAAATTGTATGGTGTATTACTGTATTGAAGTGCACCCTAAAAAACTCACCTCTTCACTGAAGCATATAATGTCACCTTGGCCATTCTAATCAGTCGCTGGCCTCCTAGATCACCACTTTATAGATGCCACAGCTTTCCTCCACCTAATTTTCAACCCCTTAACCTCATAGACTGTAAGTGTGAAATGATAGAGCTCTCTTTCCTGGGCCTGGTTTTCCCCTCGGTGAAAATGTTTCATCTTCTATTTAAAATAATTTTTCAGCACTTTGCAAAAGTACCAAAATGTAAGTAGAAAAGTTCTTTCAAAACTATTTTAAAGTGTACCAGAGACACGTATTTGCCCAAGTTTTATACATACCTGGGGCTTCCTCCAGCCCCGTCCTCACGGATTGCTCCCAAGCCGCCATCCTCCGCTGTCTGCCTCTTCAGTAACGGGTGTGGCCAGTCGGCGCATGCACTCCTCCGTCTTTCTCCGGTGGCTGGAAACTACTGCCCAGGCGCAGAACGCTCCCAGCCACGGGAGCAAGACGGATTAGCGCACTGCGCATGCCTCTACTGGCCGCGAGTGGCCACAATTTTTTATTTTACACTGGGTTATCATTGTCTAATTGTTACTTTTAATGATTTTCTGTATATATTAACCTCCCAGTTTCGGTGGCTGCGTCCACGGGAGGGATTTTTAAAATAAAACTTGTTGTAATACTTGTAGCTAGCACTAGGCTAGCTACTTGTGTCCCCCAAGTCCCCCGCACCTCTGTGATCCCCCGATCGCCGGCGCTTATATTTAACCAGCTGAGATCCCACTAAAGCCGCATCCTCCCCAATCAGCTTCAGTCGCCGTTATGGCATAATCGACGTCATGCACAGTTCCGATCCTCTCCATAGCAAAGCCTGGAGGTGACTGGGAGGCTGCGCCATCGCGGGATCCCTGGGGGGTACATATTATGGCGGAGAATGGGGGGGGGGGATCGGAGCACAGCGGAGGGACTTGGGGGACACAGGTAGCTAGCCTAGTGCTAGCTACAAGTATTACAACAAGTATTATTCAAAAAATTCCTCCCGGGGCCATGCAATCCTCTGCGGCGGCGACAGGTACCCAGAGTGTAGGGTTAAGGAGAGTTAATTGTTTATATTGCATTTAATAATAAAAGACTCGAGTCATTTATTTTCTCAGCTACACCTACTATTCAGCCACACAGAACGCATCCTAGCTTTTCGAAGTGTCGCTACTACTGTTCATATAGCCAGATAAAATAGAGTGTATTTTAACCGTTTTTTTTTATCCGCAGGTCTTAGAATCAGTTAGAGTAGGTCCTCTGTCCTTCTACAGAGGTGGTGGCAGCTTTGTACCCTGAAATAGTGTGTCATTTGGGTTACTGCCATTCGCAAGCTCCCTGTTAGTCTGTCTGCGGCCAAATTCCAGCTGTTTCAGCTCATCGATTGCGTCCAAGAAGTTGGAGAGTCTGCGGGTTGAAATACACTGGAAGGTACTGAGCGGTCCGGCCACTAGGGGGCCTGTGATAGTGTACATTACAGGTGAACGGATCACTTGTGCATTATCTGTATCCCCCCATTGCTTCTACAATTGTCTGTATGATATACCATCTCTTGTACAGCACCACAGAAGAGGCGGTGCTATAAACATCACAAATCATAATACATTGTCATTCAGTTTGATGTTATATTAAACCAAATGTCCAATCTATTAAAAACATGTAAAGCTACTTGCGCATGCTGGATTAAACCTGGCCGGTCAAAAAAGACCGTCTCGCGTATGTATGGAAGCCCCTCAACATCACCTGACTGACCCCAGAAGCCATTGTTTTCCAGATTTCAACTTGTTAGTCTATGTAAATAAACATACCAGAAGATTCTAAGGTATGTATATCCAGGTGATAATTATCAGCCAAAACGGCTAATAATGACCGCCTTGGCCAATGATCGTTTGCTTGTGTGTAGAGTGGCTGCCCATGTTGTGTAAAGGATCGCTATCACGAAAATACTAAAGTATAAAATACATGTAAACACACACACAATTAAGAAGTGTGTTTCTTCCAGAGTAAAATGAGCCATAAATGACTTTTCTCCTATGTTGCTGTCACTTACAGTAGGTAATAGAAGAACTGACAGCTTTTGGACTAGCCCATCTCTTCCTGCGGTATTTTCTGGATCACCTTTGTTTTCAAATGCACTTGGTGAATGGCGGTTGCTCCGCTCAACTGCCAAAAATGTGTGCAGCGAGCAGGGAGGCTGTCTTTATAAAATATAAAGGCCATGCTGAGAATCCCTCTTGAAGAGATGTACTAGTCCAAAACTTATAGATTCTGTTAGATTTCTACTACTTACTGTAAGGGACAGAAACATAGGAGAGATGTAATTTATGGCTCATTTTACTCCAGAGGAAACATACTTCTTACTTGATTTTGTTTACATGTATATTAAATATACAATTTAGTGGTCCTTTAAGGATACAACATGGTGGATCCTTAACACCCTGCAATGCAACTTACATGGCCGATCTCAATACTATTTCCACACCCCCCACCTACTCGCTGCGGCCATCAATGTCTATAGGCTAGGGATGCATCTATACAGCACCATGACCCGCTTTTTCGCCCAAGAGATCGTTTCCCAATCCCCGATGGGCAACAATAATTACATGTGTGTACTTAGCTTATAAAGTGTACCTTCAAGGAATGGATAAAAGGATATTTACTGACCTGGGGCTTCTTCCAACCCCTGTAAGCCGTCTGCTCCTTCGCCGTTCTCCTGGTCCCCTCGGTTGCACCACTGTCAGCCCTGTAAAGTCCACGGCTCAGGTCCATCGTGGACAACTGCGCAAGCTCAAAACAGCGCATGCACAGTAGCCGCAACCCTGCTGGATCACAGACTTCACAGCAGCAGAATATAGGTGAACTGATGGACACCGAGGATGCAGACAGACTACAGGGGACTGGAGGAAACCCCAAGTAAATAAATATGCTTTCCTCTCATTTGTCTTAAGTTTACTTTACCTTGTTAACAGCCACAATCGAGTTTTCTCCTTTTAAGATAATGCGTTGCTTTTGACTTCAGTCAGCAAAACTCACTGTGCTGTAAATTCTTGGCTTGCTTTGATCTCTCTCTACTAGCAGAAAATATAGAAACTGAAAGCAGAATTCCTCTGCTACTGTCTCACACTGCCCCCTAGTGACAAGTGGCCATAAATACACATTACAGCAGTATTAATTAGAAGTAAGGAAATCTAACAAAGAAGAAATAAAAACATGTACTAAAATAAATTGGCCTGGAGCCCTTGCAAGCCTCTAAATAAACTGGCTGCTAAAGGGTTAAGAAAAGAATTATAAAACATTCTGAGACTTGTAGTCCACCCTGCCAGCCTCTTCCCAGTTTCCTCCGAGCTCACAGATCTCTGATCTGTCCAGTCTCTGTAACTCTCTCCTCCACTGACAGACTGCAGAGTGGAAACAGAATTTCCCCTGACTGTAAACTATGTGAAAGAAGGAAATGCAGATTATACTGCAGGGGGTGAGCAGAGCTGAGAGCCGCCACTTTCTGTATGACAGCAGCTCAGGGAAGACGCTTCGCCCGTCATGCAAAGTCTACTGCTGCCCCAGCCTGGCACACAGTAACGGCGGGAGACAGAGAGGATGCCCGGACCATGTGCTGACTGCTCCCTGAACTCTGAGGATGAGTCGTACAACGCCGCAATAGCCAACAGCAACTGTGAGTATGTAACATTAACTATTATACAGTGTTATGGTAATGTAATATAAGGGGGATGTTACTAATTGTTATTTTTACTATTATAATTATTGTATATATTATTTCCTTATATCACATCACTGATTAGTACATTTCTGTCTCTGCACCAGAGGAGCTTATACTCTTATGTCCTCAAACACTATTGTTAGCGCTGACATATTCCACAGCGCTGTACAGAGATCATTGATCCATTCCCATCAGTTTCTGCACCAGAGGAGCTTACACTCTAATGTCCTCACCACAGTCACACACTATTATTATTATTATACATTTATATAGCTCTGACATATACCACAGCACTGTACAGAGAGATCACTGATCCATTCCCATCAGTCTCTGCACCAGAGGAGCTTACACTCTAATGTCCTCACCACAGTCACACACTATTATTATTATACATTTATATAGCTCTGACATATACCACAGCACTGTACAGAGATCACTGATCCATTCCCATCAGTCTCTGCACCAGAGGAGCTTACACTCTAATGTCCTCACCACAGTCACACACTATTATTATTATTATACATTTATATAGCTCTGACATATACCACAGCACTGTACAGAGATCACTGATCCATTCCCATCAGTCTCTGCACCAGAGGAGCTTACACTCTAATGCCCTCACCACAGTCACATACTATTATTATTACACATTTATATAGCTCTGACATATACCACAGCGCTGTACAGAGATCACTGATCCATTCCCATCAGTCTCTGCACCAGAGGAGCTTACACTCTAATGTTCTCACCACAGTCACACACTATTATTATTATACATTTATATAGCTCTGACTTATTCCACAGCGCTGTACAGAGATCACTGATCCATTCCCACCAGTCTCTGCACCAGAGGAGCTTACACTCTAATGTTCTCACCACAGTCACACACTATTATTATTACACATTTATATAGCTCTGACATATACAACAGCGCTGTACAGAGATCACTGATCCATTCCCATCAGTCTCTGCACCAGAGGAGCTTACACTCTAATGTCCTCACCACAGTCACACACTATTATTATTATACATTTATATAGCTCTGACTTATTCCACAGCGCTGTACAGAGATCACTGATCCATTCCCACCAGTCTCTGCACCAGAGGAGCTTACACTCTAATGTTCTCACCACAGTCACACACTATTATTATTACACATTTATATAGCTCTGACATATACCACAGCGCTGTACAGAGATCACTGATCCATTCCCATCAGTCTCTGCACCAGAGGAGCTTACACTCTAATGTCCTCACCACAGTCACACCCTATTATTATTATTATACTTTTATATAGCTCTGACATATACCACAGCGCTGTACAGAGATCACTGATCCATTCCAATCAGTCTCTGCACCAGAGGAGCTTACACTCTAATGTCCCCACCACAGTCACACACTATTATTATTATACATTTATATAGCTGTGACATATTCCACAGTGCTGTACAGAGATCACTGATCCATCCCCATCAGTCTCTGCACCAGAGGAGCTTACACTCTAATGTCCTCACCACAGTCACACATATATATCTATATAACAATGACGTATTTCACAGAGCTCACTGATCCATTCCCAACAGAGGAGCTTGCACTCTATTTAGTATTTTATACTTGGTACTTTGGCACTTGCGGAAAAAAAAAATCAGGATGGTTTTCAAAAATAATACCATAAATATTCATTAAATAAAAATTCCCGATAGTGAACTGAAGAAAACAAATGAAATCAGTGTTTGGCCGATGACCCATCGCCTTTGACACAGCAGCAATTCTCTTAGGTACTCTTAGATGCAGCCTTTTGAGATGCTTGCATGATGGGTTGTTACAAACATTCTGGAGAACTTGCCAAGGTTTCACTGTAGACTTCAGTGGCGTCTTACTTCTTTCTCCGAAACTGATCCCAGACTGACTCATCGATGGCTCTGTGGAGGCCTCCATCTCTTGCGTGGTTTCTTCTTCTTATTTTTGCTGCAGATAAGTCATTGTGATTTTCAGCCATGTGACCTGGCCAGGATAAAGTCGATACTGATCAGATGCCTTCCCAATGGCACTGTGTAATGGATAAGTGTTTGCCTGGACAGTAAGGAGATACCTGAATGACCAACTCCATATCTAAGTATAGACCTAAAAAGTCTGCCGCTAGTAGGGGGACTGAAAGTCCAAATATTTAAATACCCCATCTCGCTTATAAATGTCAACACACGGTGGAGAGGCGCCCAAGAGTATAAAAAAGCTGAATATAAAAACAACTTGAGGTGGCTTACCTCAGACAAGAATTCACTTACGGTACAGTAAGACAAATAATTTATTGAGCACAAGGCAACGTGTTTCGTGAGATCCAGCTCACTTCATCAGGCCAATTACTGTCCCGGGTGAAGATACACATCTAGCGTCGGGCGCCTCATAAATGTGGAGATACACATAAGCATCGCCTTATAAATGTGACGGTAATTTGAAGGTCTACGATAGTTTAATTTATTATGTATACCTTTACATCAAGAAAGGAAGATCAGATGTCATTGGTCATTGTATAAAAAACATATTTTATTACAACATTTCTAAAATATTAAACAGGCAAATAACATATCCAATATGAAAACAAGAAAAGATAGAACTTATCAAAATTTGTATCTGCATATAGTGTTGATACAGCACGTTACCACCCAAATGAGGCTGAATACAACAAATGTCTAAATGATTGAAAAGCAAAAAAGGACTTCCTGTAAAATCATCAGATCCTATATGTGGAAGAGCAATATCTGAAGACCGAGCACTTAGCATGTATACTTAATCACATTCAACTCAGACCTTCAAATTACCAACTCCATTTCTTGTTCTTTACTGTTGCCTACAGAAATGTATCCAGGTCATGTCCTCCATATCTTTGGAAGACAAACCACCTGGTGTTAGAGCTAAATAATTTACATCTTGAGTCTAATCAGTCCAAAGTACCTTCTGCCATTACTCTGCTAACCTCAAGAGGTCATCTGTAGAGTTTTCACTTGGCTTTCTTTCTACCTCGGAGGAGCTTTCCTGGCCACAACTCTGCCATGAATATCACTTCTGATGAGTCGTCTTCAGATTGTTGATGGGTCTTTCAGGGTCCAGGTGGTTCTGCCAACTCTGAGCTGAAAACAAATCTGGACATCTTCCAGTTTCAAAGGGAAGAAGCTTAATGTATTCAGTTCCCGGGAGGTTGGTTTGGCGCTGCACCTCCACACGTAGAGTTGATGATTTGGTGAAAACTAATGGCTGCCTCACTGCTGAGAACTACGAGCAGATTAATATCCATCATGCAATATCTGTTCAGTCAATAGTCCCAGACAAACTGCTAAAGTCTCGAGGAACTATCTCCACTGAAAAATACGAAGAGTCATGAAAGAGGTGGAATGGAACAAAGTCCTGGTGTAGACATCATTAAACCAGTCTGAGGTTACTTGTTGAGCAAGAAGAACACATTGAACCAAGGTAGACAATGAAAGTCTGCAGTGGAGTTCTTCAGGATGGTTGGAATGACCTTACAAATCAGGACCTTCAGAAAATGTAACCACATGAGCCACAAGGCTAAAGTCAAAGTGGTTTTAAAAACTTGTACTCTTTCATTACTTGCAAGGCACCAGGTAAAGAATGTACAATGGATTTTTTATGGTGGTACTTATACTGGCATTTATACTGGACATTGACTGGTATCGTGTCTGGTGGGCACTGCAGGAAGGATCTTTTGGCCAATGGGCATTTCTTGGACTCATATGCTGTAATTGGCTTGACTTCCATAAGTGCTGAATAATACCAAAGTACCACATGCCTGGTGTCCAAAGGGAATGGCCCAGAATGCACCTGCACCCTTTATTTGAACTTCTATGGACATCTATCTTCTGGTGCGAAAGTCAGACTAATCTTAACAAACGCCATAAGAGAACTAGGTATACTCGGATCCGGTATTGTTGGCTAGCGTTCGTCTTTTATTTTTTATATACTATTGTGGATCTAACCCGGGGATCTCAAACTCAAAATACAAAGTGGGCCAAAATTGAAAAATTGGAACCAAGTCACGGGCCAACATCTATGTCCATTTGCCTCCTCCTTCCCTTATAAAGTTCCCTGGTCTCTAGTGGCCCTCCTCCCTCCCCTATACAGTCACCTGGTGTCTAGTAGTCGTCCTCCCCCCCCCCTTCCCGGTTTCTAAGGCGTCTAGTGGTCATCCCTCCCCTATACAGTTCCCTGGTTTCTAGTGACCCCCCCCATACTGTTCCCTGATGTCTAGTGCTTTATCCCTCCCTCCCCCATATGGCTTTTCTGGTGTTGTAGGTCTTCACCCCCAATATAGCTTCCCTGGTGGCCTAGAGTGGGCCAAACACAATGCAAAGTGGGGAAACCACTTGAGTGACAAATTTGATGACTGAGGTCCAGATTTGGCCCGTGGGCTGGAGTTTGATATGCATGATCTAGCCTAAGAAAATCATTGTTGTGTTGTACGCAAAGGGTGGCCACAACATCTGGCTTCAATGGTACCATCGTCACCATAGCTTAATCATGATTCGGCATTGTCTTATATATTGAGAAAAATCATCCAATCAGACCTATTTATAAGTGGGAAAAGCGTGTGTACTTAGGACCAGGTGCGTCGGTGAATGGATTGACAATCAGGTGTCACCGCGCCCTTATTTAACAAACCGACATCTGGATGTCCAAGTGAGGAAGATGATCATGGATCAGAAATGGAAGATTTTCTAAGAAGTTTTCAAAAATGGTTATTCAAGTTACAAAACTACCATTATGGAGCTGTGACTCCATCGGTCCCCTGATAATTCCGAGTTGGTGCAAGTTTTATGGAGATAGATCAACTGCTGTGTTTGGTCATTTTCTAAGCTCTACAGGTTTGCATACCGATTGCATCAACTTAGAATGAATATCATCATATTGACCATCCTTTTAGGGCCTCTTTTATACTGAAAGTTGTGATCACTATTGCAGAGACACTGTAGTGCCTGTGTAACTGTTCTATTTTACACCAAACACTTTTTTTTTGGGGGGGGGGGGGGGGGGGGAGGGGCGCAATTTTCTTGCGATTGGTCGTCTTCACCGGGCGATTGTGCTTTTACCCAGCGGATTGTATACAAAACAAAACAAATGCAAGAAAAATACAGCATGACGGGCGGCGTTGGCATTGAGAGGAAAATGTCATTGCAATAGTGGAAAAGAGGCACGGCGGTTACTATTACACTCATGGTGGCGTTGCGATTGGATAATTGTCGCCAGACACATGCATTTCAAGAATTGGAAGGTGGAAAAGGACCTTATGCCTGGTACACATCTTCAATTTTGATTGGCCAATTACTGACCAATTTTACCACCTCTATGTAGTATGAAGGTTTACCAACACAATCTGCTCATAGTATTCAATATCTATTGACCCTCCTACTACAAGGAGGTGGTAAAATTAGTCGGTGATTGGACAATCATAACTGGAAGTGTGTACTGCGCAGTACAATGCTGATGACGTCGGCTGGACCACGTGACCCGCGCGGTGGAACACACAGGAAGCCGACCTTGCAAGGACAACGGGAACCACCGGAGCTGTGGCAGCCCTGTCGATCTTCTGGCATATGTCGTGTCTGAGTCAAAACCCTGGAATAAGCATATGGCTAATACAGTATGACCTGAGTCAGCTGAGTCAGAGTATCTGATCTGTTGCGTGCTTGTTCAGGGTCTATGGCTAAAAGTATTAGATACAGGAGGACTGCCAGGGAACTGGCATTGTTTAAAAGGAAATAAATATAGCAGCCTCTATATACCACTCTCCTCTAAACAGACGACCTCATATATTGACTGCCAGGCTTTATAGTAAAGCAAATCATCACTTTTGAATATTGCGCACATGCAGAAGTGACGTCAGAGTTTGTTGGGTGATGGATTCTGCACACACGATATACTGACGATATACATACACACTGCTGGACATAAACGATCATGGTTCAATCACATCTGGCAAGACAAATCTGCATTTGCCACCGATGTCTGTCGTTAGTCTAAATATTTGTTTTTGAAATATTTGCACACGATTACCTAAGGATCGGTCGTTCTGTAGCCGTCTCAAATGACTATAGTCTTGTGTATGCAGCTTAACCACTTAAGGACTGCAGTCATAAAACCCCTTAAAGGGATACTGTAGGGGGGGTCGGGGGAAAATGAGCTGAACTTACCCGGGGCTTCTAATGGTCCCCTGCAGACATCCTGTGTTGGTGCAGCCACTCACCGATGCTCTGGCCCTGCCTCCGGTTCACTTCTGGAATTTCTGACTTTAAAGTCATAAAACCACTGCGCCTGCATGCCCGTGTCCTCGCTCCCGCTGATGTCACCAGGAGTGTACTGCTCAGGCACAGACCATACTGGGCCTGCGCTGTGCGCTCTTGATGACATCAGCGTGATCGAGGACACGGCAACGCAGGCGCAGTGGTTTTCTGACTTTAAAGTCTGAAATTCCAGAAGTGAACCGGAGGCGGGGCCAGAGCATCGGTGAGTGGCTGCGCCAACACAGGATGTCTGCGGGGGACCATTAGAAGCCCCGGGTAAGTTCAACTCATTTTCCCCTGACCCCCCTACAGTATCCCTTTAAGGACCAGAGCCTTTTTTTCCATTCGGACCACTGCAGCTTTCACGGTTTATTGCTCAGTCATACAACCTACCACCTAAATGAATTTTACCTCCTTTTCTTGTCACTAATACAGCTTTCTTTCGGTGCTATTTGATTGCTGCTGCGAGTTTTACTTTTTATTATATTCATCAAAAAAGACATGAATTTTGTCAAAAAAATGACTTTTTTAACTTTCTGTGCTGACATTTTTCAAATAAAGTAAAATTTCCTATACATTTGAGCGCGAAAGTTATTCTGCTACATGTCTTTGATAAAAAAAAAACCATTCAGTGTATATTTATTGGATTGGGTAAAAGTTATAGCGTTTACAAACTATGGTGCCAAAAGTGAATTTTCCTATTTTCAAGCATCTCTGACTTTTCTTCGCACCTGTCAGGTTTCATGAGGGGCTAAAATTCCAGGATAGTACAAATACCCCCCAAATGACCCCATTTTGGAAAGAAGACATCCCAAAGTATTCAGTGAGAGGCATGGTGAGTTCATAGAAGATTTTATTTTTTGTCACAAGTTAGCGGAAAATGACACTTTGTAACAAAAAAAAAAAAAAAAAAAGTTTCCATTTCTTCTAACTTGCGACAAAAAAAAAATGAAATCTTCCACGGACTCACTATGCTCCTCACTGAATACCTTGAAGTGTCTACTTTCCAAAATGGGGTCATTTGTGGGGTGTGTTCACTGTCCTGGCATTTTGGGGGGTGCCTAATTGTAAGCACCCCTGTAAAGCCTAAAGATGCTCATTGGACTTTGGGCCCCTTAGCGCAGTTAGGCTGCAAAAAAGTGCCACACATGTGGTATTGCCGTACTCAGGAGAAGTAGTATAATGTGTTTTGGGGTGTATTTTTACACATACCCATGCTGGGTGGGAGAAATATCTCCGTAAATGACAATTGTTTTATTTTTTTTACACACAATTGTCAATTTATAGAGATATTTCTCCCACTCAGCATGGGTATGTGGAAAAATACACCCCAAAACACATTATACTACTTCTCCTGAGTACGGCGATACCACATGTGTGGCACTTTTTTGCACCCTAACTGCGCTAAGGGGCCCAAAGTCCAATGAGTACCTTTAGGATTTCACAGGTCATTTTGAGAAATTTCGTTTCAAGACTGCTCCTCACGGTTTAGGGCCCCTAAAATGCCAGGACAGTATAGGAATCCCACACATTACCCCATTTTAGAAAGAAGACACCCCAAGGTATTCCATTAGGAGTATGGTGAGTTCATAGAAGATTTTTTTTTTTGTCACAAGTTAGCGGAAATTGATTTTAATTGTTTTTTTTCACAAAGTGTCATTTTCCGCTAACTTGTGACAAAAATAAAATCTTCTATGAACTCACCATACTCCTAACGGAATACCTTGGGGTGTCTTCTTTCTAAAATGGGGTCATTTGTGGGGTTCCTATACTACCCTGGCATTTTAGGGGCCCTAAACCGTGAGGATTAGTCTTGAAACCAAATGTCGCAAAATGACCTGTGAAATCCTAAAGGTACTCATTGGACTTTGGGCCCCTTAGCGCACTTAGGGTGCAAAAAAGTGCCACACATGTGGTACCGCCGTACTCAGGAGAAGTAGTATAATGTGTTTTGGGGTGTATTTTTACACATACAGATGCTAGGTGGGAGAAATATCTCTGTAAATGACAATTATTTGATTTTTTTTACACACAATTGTCCATTTACAGAGAGATTTCTCCCACCCAGCATGGGTATGTATAAAAATACACCCCAAAACACATTATACTACTTCTTCTGAGTACGGCGATACCACATGTGTGACATTTTTTTGCAACCTAGGTGCGCTAAGGGGCCTAACGTCCTATTCACAGGTCATTTTGAGGCATTTGGATTCTAGACTACTCCTCACGGTTTAGGGCCCCTAAAATGCCAGGGCAGTATAGGAACCCCACAAGTGACCCCATTTTAGAAAGAAGACACCCCAAGGTATTCCGTTAGGGGTATGGTGAGTTCATAGAAGATTTTTTTTTTGTCACAAGTTAGCGGAAAATGACACTTTGTGAAAAAAAAACAATACATATCAATTTCCGCTAACTTGTGACAAAGAATAAAATCTTCTATGAACTCACCATACTCCTAACGGAATACCTTGGGGTGTCTTCTTTCTAGAATGGGGTCATTTGTGGGGTTCCAATACTGCCCTTGCATTTTAGGGGCCCTAAACCGTGAGGAGTAGTCTTGAACCCAAATGTCTCAAAATGACCTGTGAAATCCTAAAGGTACTCATTGGACTTTGGGCCCCTTAGCACAGTTAGGCTGCAAAAAAGTGTCACACATGTGGTATCGCCGTACTCAGAAGAAGTAGTATAATGTGTTTTGTGGTGTATTTTTACATATAACTATGCTGGGTGGGAGAAATATCTCTGTAAATGACACATTTTTGATTTTTTTTACACACAATTGTCCATTTACAGAGAGATTTCTCCCACCCAGCATGGGTATGTGTAAAAATACACCACAAAACACATTATACTACTTCTCCTGAGTATTGCGATACTACATGTGTGACACTTTTTTGCAGCCTAGGTGCGCTAAGGGGCCCAACGTCCTATTCACAGGTCATTTTGAGGCATTTGTTTTCTAGACTACTCCCCACGGTTTAGGGCCCCTAAAATGCCAGGGCAGTATAAGAACCCCACAAGTGACCCCATTTTAGAAAGACGACACCCCAAGGTATTCCGTTAGGGGTATGGTGAGTTCATAGAAGATTTTATTTTTTGTCACAAGTTAGTGAAAAATGACACTTTGTGAAAAAAAACAATAAAAATCCAATTTCCGCTAACTTTTGACAAAAAATAAAATCTTCTATGAACTCATCATACACCTAACAGAATACCTTGGGGTGTCTTCTTTCTAAATTGGGGTCACTTGTGGGGTTCCTATACTGCCCTGGCATTTTACGGGCCCAAAACTGTGAGTAGTCTGGAAACCAAATTTCTCAAAATGACTGTTCAGGGGTATAAGCATCTGCAAATTTTGATGACAGGTGGTCTATGAGGGGGCAAATTTTGTGGAAACGGTTATAAGCAGGGTGGCCTCTTAGATGACAGGATGTATTGGGCCTGATCTGATGGATAGGAGTGCTAGGGGGGTGACAGGAGGTGATTGATGGGTGTCTCAGGGGGCGGTTAGAGGGGAAAATAGATGCAATCAATGCACTGGGGAGGTGATCGGAAGGGGGTCTGAGGGGGATCTGAGAGTTTGGCCGAGTGATCAGGAGCCCACACGGGGCAAATTAGGGCCTGATCTGATGGGTAGGTGTGCTAGGGGGTGACAGGAGGTGATTTATGGGTGTCTCAAGGTGTGATTAGAGGGGGGAAATAGATGCAAGCAATGCACTAGCGAGGTGATCAGGGCTGGGGTCTGAGGACGTTCTGAGGTGTGGGCGGGTGATTGGGTGCCCGCAAGGGGCAGATTAGGGTCTAATCTGATGGGTAACCGTGACAGGTGGTGATAGGGGGTGATTGATGGGTAATTAGTGGGTGTTTAGAGGAGAGAAGAGATGTAAACACTGCACTTGGGAGGTGATCTGATGTCGGATCTGCGGGCGATCTATTGGTGTGGGTGGGTGATCAGATTGCCCGCAAGGGGCAGGTTAGGGGCTGATTGATGGGTGGCAGTGACAGGGTGTGATTGATGGGTGGCAGTGACAGGGGGTGATTGATGGGTGATCAGTGGGTTATTACAGGGAATAACAGATGTAAATATTGCACTGGCGAATTGATAAGGGGGGGTCTGAGGGCAATCTGAGCGTGTGGGCGGGTGATTGGTTGCCCGCAAGGGGCAGATTAGGGTCTAATCTGATGGGTAACAGTGACAGGTGGTGATAGGGGGTGATTGATGGGTAATTAGTGGGTGTTTAGAGTAGAGAATAGATGTAAACACTGCGCTTGGGAGGTGATCTGATGTCGGATCTGCGGGCGATCTATTGGTGTGGGTGGGTGATCAGATTGCCCGCAAGGGGCAGGTTAGGGGCTGATTGATGGGTGGCAGTGAGAGAGGGTGATTGACGGGTGATTGACGGGTGATTGACAGGTGATCAGGGGGGATAGATGCATACAGTACACAGGGGGGGGGGTCTGGGGAGAATCTGAGGGGTGGGGGGGTGATCAGGAGGGAGCAGGGGGCAGTTTAGGGACTAAAAAAAAAATAGCGTTGACAGATAGTGACAGGGAGTGATTGATGGGTGATTAGGGGGGTGATTGTGTGCAAATGGTGGTCTGGGGGGTGGGCAAGGGGGGGTCTGAGGGGTACTGTGGGCGATCAGGGGGCAGGGGGGGGGGAAATCAGTGTGCTTGGGTGCAGACTAGGGTGGCTGCAGCCTGCCCTGGTGGTCCCTCGGACACTGGGACCACCAGGGCAGGAGGCAGCCTGTATAATACACTTTGTAAACATTACAAAGCGTATTATACGCTTCCTATCCGGGGATCGTCGGGTTAACAACCCGCCGGCGCTTCCGATTGGCCGGCGGGTTGACGTCGCGGGTGGGCGGAGCCTATTGCCGGCGGATGCGCGCGCATCCCAGCGCGCGATCCCCGGCCAAAGAATGCCCCAGGACCTGACACCATTCTGCGTTACGTGGTCCTGGGGCTGCCACTTTGCCGCCGCCAATATGAAGTAGGCGGTCGGCAAGTGGTTAAAGAGGAACTGAAGTAAGAGGTATACGGAGGCTGCCATATTTATTACCTATTAATCAATACCAGTTGCCTGGCAGCCCTGCTGGTCTATTTCTCTGCAGTAGTATCTGAATAACACCAGAAACAAGCATGCAGCTAATCTTGTCAGATCTAACACCTGATCTGCTGCATGCTTGTTCAGGGGCTATGGCTAATAGTATTAGAGGCAAAGGATCAGCAGGGCTGCCAGGCAACTGGTATTCATTAAAAGGAAATAAATATAGCAGCCTCCGTATACCTCTTACTACAGTTCCCCTTTAAGTCCAATTTAAAGTGGACCTGAACTCTTGAACAGGACAGAAGGAAAACCTAGAGAAATGCACCCTGTATGTATTTAGAGAGTTTAGCTTGTCTAATCCCCCCTCATCTGTGACTAAGCACATGTGTAATCTGATCTCTCAGCTGTGTCAGCTGAGCAGCTAATTTGTAAACACAGGATGTTAACCCTATGTCTGCTTCCGTGAAAGCAGGGTGTGGACACTGCAGATTTATTGCAGGATTTGTATCTGCTGTAACAAAGAAATGTTTTTCTTTAAAGGTTATTATGCTGATGCTTATCTTTTAGAGCAGAGAGGAAGTTCTGAGTTCAGGTCCGCTTTCAGCAGATATGTTTAAGATACAAAGGGTTCAGAAAGTGTGACGCAGCAGAACCTATAGTACATACAGTCACCATCGTCAGCAGCCGTTGTACATGTTCTGTACATTGGAGTCTGGGGGTAGTACATATACCCGGCTGGCACCCCTGATGTGTAATGAAAGGTCAGGAGGTTACATTATACAGATGACAGGTTTGATAGGAGGGGAGGGGTAGGTAGGTTTGCGGTTTGCACACACATACTACACACGTATTGTGCAATATATCCAGCTTGTGGCGGGAGACCAAGCGTGCTGCAATACTAACGCTGGAGCAGTGCCACGAAAAACGATATTATAATTAGCAAAGCGCTCTGAGCTGTGAGTACACCGGGCTGCAACCTGCAGGAGTCCCTTAGAGTCCCCTAAAGCCCACCGACCACCCGGTACAGCAAGGGAAAATTATACCAAACGCTCACATTTTTAATATACCGGTATATGTTAAATATATAGAATGAATTTTACATACACATAGTCCCCTACTTACAAACAATTCGAGTTACAATGGTTTCAGAGATACAAACAAAGTTGTCTTCATACCAGGGACGGATCTAGGGGGAGGCAGGCAGGTATCTAGCCCCAGGCGCAGTTTGTTGAATTCTTAAAAAGGCGGCAAAATTTGGATGGGAAATGGCAGTTTAGGCGCCAAAACCTGACCTTTAGGCGCCAAAACTGGATGGGGAATGGCAGTTTAGGCGCCAAAACCTGACCTTTAGGCGCCAAAACCTGACCTTGCCCCAGGCGCAATTTGGTCTAGATCCGTCCCTGCTTCATACATAAAATATACAATAATGTTTGTGTATTATGTATTTTTGTTGTTCACTGTTACAGTGTTATATAAACTGTTATAAGTAGTTTAGGAACCCGAGGTGAGAGGGATATGGAGGCCGACATGTTTATTGCCTTTTATATAATGCACATTGCCTGGCTGTCCTGCTGATCCTCTGCCTCTAATACTATCAGGGCAGGGGCACACATAACATAACATGAAGGACTGCATTTTAAGTCATGTGTGGGTTTTTTTGTGTGCGTTTTAGGTGCATTATAACTGCGTTTTTGGTGCGTTTGCGTTAGCATTTTTTTTTACCGCATATGCATTTTTCAAGAGTTTTGCATGCGTTTTTGTTGCGTTAGCATTTTTTTTACCGCAGATGCGTTTTTCAAGCGTTTTGTGTGCGTTTTAATGCATTTGCGGTTCACATATACAAAACACATATGCGTTTTGTATGCGTTTTTCATGCGTTTTACAATAGCGTTTTATGCAAATAACAACAGGAAGCGGAAATGCATTACAAAACCATTTTTTTTAAACAAAAACACATATAAAAACGCATACCATTGCGTTTCCATTAACTTTAATTATGTTTTTGATGCGTTTTTCTGCAACAAAACCTGTGATTTTGAAAACGCACACTTAGAAAATGCATATGCGTTTTTATATGCGTTTTTTTCCTGCAGCCCATAGACTTCCATTAGCGGCAAAAATGCAGCATTTTCTGCAATGCTAGTGTTTCTTCTATGAGTGCACCCAGCCTCAGCATTTATCTATGACAAATCTGACAAGATTGCTTGTTTTAGGTGTGTGATTTAAGGTAGCCATACACTGGTCGATTTGCCATCAGATTCGACCAACAGATAGATCCCTCTCTGATCGAATCTGATCAGAGAGGGATCGTATGGCTGCCTTTACTGCAAACAGATTGTGAACCGATTTCAGCCTGAAACCGATCACAATCTGTGGTGGTGGTGGTGCTGCTGCTGCTGCCGCCGCTCCCCCCCCCCCCCCCCCCCGCATACATTACCTGCTCCGCCGGCGCGACTCCAGTCCCCAGGTCTCCGCTGTCTTCTTCTCCGCTCTGGTCTGGTCTCCGGGTCCGGCATGCTTCACTTCCTCCTGTCCCGGCAGGAAGTTTAAACAGTAGAGGGCGCTCTACTGTTTAAACTTCCCCTAGACAGGAAGAAGTGAAGCATGCCGGACCCGGAGACCAGACCAGAGCGGAGAAGAAGACAGCGGAGACCTGGGGAGTCGCGCCGGCAGAGCAGGTAATGTATTGCAGCTGTATTGCGTCGGGCGTCGGGCACTCGAACGCCGCTAGCGATGCGCTCCCTACCCGCGGGCGATCGACGGTAATTTCCCGCACGGAGCGATCGACGGGATCGATCTATTTTGGGACGAAATAGATCGAAATTTAGCATGTAGCGTGAACGATGTGACAGCAGATTCGATCCCAGTGATCGCATCTGCTGTCGATCGGCGGGGAATCGGCCTAGTGTATGGCCAGCTTTAGACTCTACGGACCAGAAAGATCAGCAGGGCTGCCAGGCAACTGGTATTGTTTAAAAGGAAATAAATATGGCAGCTTCTATAGGTCTCACACCTCGGGTTCCTTTTAAATCACTGAAAGAAAAAAAAACACATTAAAAACAACTGAAAAACATAGTTTATTCTATATGTCCAAATCCAGACTTGTCTGAAAGTAAATCCTTTATCTGCGTTTCACTGTGTATAATACAGGACTCCACTTACACACAATTCAACTTACAAACAATCTCTTGGAAATGGACCTTTCTAAGGCCTGGAACCCACTTCAAATCGCAAATCGCAAATCGCTTGCATTTTTCATTGGTGTCTTGTAAGCGAATTCATGAGCGTTTTCCGGCGCTTTTGGGAGCGATTTAAAAGAAGTGTATGTTTTTTGCCAGTGATTGTGATAGCGATTTGCGATTAGCGATTTTAATTCTGATTGGTCCCTTCAATGTATCATATTTTTTTTTACAGTTTGCAGTAATTTAAAATCGCACACAAATTGCTATGTGTAGGGATTCATGATCGATTTACCAACGCTTCAATACTTTACATTGAAACGCAAACACTCCCAAAATGCTGCATGTCCTGCGATTGCGATTTTGCTCATCACAATCGCTACTGTGGAATCTGTTACATTTATTTGCATTGGCAGAGCGTTTAGGGAAATCGCTTGCGAATTAAAGCGCTCATTAAACATTCAAAAAATTGATCTAGTGGGTTCCAGGCCTCAGTAGTATAAATACGGTACCCACACACACACTTCTCCATTGCAAATCGCAATGGCAAATGCGCTATGATAGCAATTTATTTATTCTTCACAATGTGAATTTATATGCATCTCTGCTGCGTGGTTTTTGTGCAATCGGTCAGTTTTCACAGCATGGCAGCCTTTTTACTTTTTCTGACGATTTGTAGTAAAAAATTTAAATAGGGAATTCACAACAAAAATTGGGATAGCACTGTGTTTTTTGACATGCGGTTTTCTTGCGCACCGTTTCATATAACGGCCCTTTTCCCCCTGAAATTCACAATCAGTATTGCTAATGTAGTCGAGGTTCTCTCTGTTTACGATGCATGCGTATCAATGTGATTTTTGCGTGTTTCCGATGTTTACACTGCGCCCGTGCATTCTTGATTTCCGATGAAAAACAAAAACAATTTGCCCAGTCACCAACACTGGAAAACGGTTGCATACAGTGCATTTGTGCTTGGCCAAAAATTTAATTGGAAATGGGATATTTGAGAACCATTTGGAATACCAACAGTCATAAAAAAATATTGTAAACTTTCTCGGCTCCAACATCTAGTAAGTTTTAGGGGTTTTCATCTAAGAAGGCCAAAATTACTCCCCCCCCCCCCCCCTGGAATATGTTTATTTCCATAAAATTTGTATCAACATGAATGTGATACATCTCATTAACCCTCCTGGCGGTAACTCCGAACGTAGTTCGAGGTAAGCCGCGCAGGAGGATTTCTCAGGCCCCGCTGGGCCGATTTGCATAATTTTTTTTTTTTGCTACACGCAGCTAGCACTTTGCTAGCTGCGTGTGCACTCCGATCGCCGCCGCTCCACGCCGATTCGCCGCTACCCGCCGATTCGCCGCTACCCGCCGAATCGGTGCCAGTCAGCGCTGAGGGGTGGATCGGGACTCCCTTTGACGTCACAACATCGATGACATCATCCCGCCTGTCGCCACAGCAATAGGGGAAGTCCTAATGGAAATCCCGTTCAGAATGGGATTTCCGGACGGGCTTGATCGCCGGAGGCGATCGAAGAGGGTGGGGGGATGCCGCTGCACAGCAGCTATCATGTAGCGCTGCTGCGCTGCCCCCTGGCGGTTTTTAATAGACCACCAGGAGGGTTAACTATCCCTAGCTCTGAACTCTGTACACAAAGGACTGCACACTGTTGGGTCCTGTAGAAGCCCCCAGAGCCCACTGACCAATATACAGAAATATATACGATATGTGGAATATTGAAGTGGTCCGATTTAAGCCTGGTACACACTTTCAATTAAGATTGGCCAATCGCTGATCACAGTGGCGTAGCTAAGGAGCTGCGGGCCCCGATGCAAGTTTTGCGATGGGGCCCCCCCAAGCACTCTATACATAACAATTGATACGGCGCACCAAAAACCTGCCAATGGCAACTACAGTGTCAGAGGTGCAAGAAGGGGATGGGGGACAGTTTGTTAATAATTACCATTATTCAAAGCATCTATAGAAGTGATTATTCTGAGCACAGGACCAATAGAGAGCTTATACTGTAGTTGAGGGTGGGCCTTTCGGGGCCCCTCTGGCCTAAGGGCCCCGATGCGGTTGCTACCTCTGCACCCCCTATTGCTACGCCCCTGCTGATCAGTTTTACCACCTCCATGTAGCATATTCTTCGAAGAGCGATCTACTCAACTTGCAATACAGAGAAAGTTGTGAAACAGCGATGACCTCATAGTGGCCATGATTGCATCACACAAGATCATTATCACACAAATGTCTATAAAGTCCCAGCTGACTATCTTCTCTGTAATCTACCCATCGAAAACACACAGCAAGATCATTGCCTAATTTTTTGTTTGTTTTTTTTCAGAGAAATCCGCATGTTGTTACCATCATTTACAGCAGAAAATGAAATGTCTCCTTGCAGTTTCACAAACTCTCCTTCCTGTAAATTCTAGAGAACTTATTTTTTTTTTACACTGCAACAGAAACGAAAATTTATTTTTTTTTGAGAATTGAGTTGTTGAGCTTTGATGTTGGGGGAAGTGAACGCTCTCAGCACCACTTCCGGCAGGTGACAGAGCTGTGACAATGGTTACAGCACATCTGCGGCCCGGGGAAGGGGGAGGAATGACTGTAACTAGAATCGTTTTTATACATCATCTAGTGTAATTTCCAGAGCACAATGCTGAGCTGTGTGAATTCTGCAGCCAAGTATGAAAATAGAACAATGGGGAAACTTATACAATCAAAGGCCCTCACGGTGTGACTGCGGTTCAACGCCTGCGTATGGAGGAAGCGAGATTTAATCTTCCACTATAGAAAGGGCTCCTTGCTGTAAAAGCGGAGAAATGGTGGATCAAACACTCATAAATGAGTGTTCCCAGCTGGGACTGTCACCGACTTTGTGACAGGGACAGTATGCCCAAAATCATGCAAAATGCAACATTTTAAAAAGGGGTGGCGTCTTCCAATGAGATGGTTATAATGGTCGCCTGCATACAATTTGTATGCAGATTGGAGTTGGGCCAATCAAATTATCAACGGGAAGTGTAGGTGGCTAGCCCAATTCCTAACTGCAGTCAATTTACATTTGTCAGCTTCGTACCTGTTTTGCAAAATGTGCACTGCTGCCCTGGCCGTTTATTTGAATTGCCCCATTATTGAATCCTAAAGGTGCTCATACACAGTACAATAAAAACGTTAAATTTTTCTGTTTATTCGACCAAAACGATCGAATCAAATAAAAGTTGAAAAGAATCTTTTTTTTTTCAAGAAAAAATAATTTGTTATCCTGTTTTTTTCAAGAAAAATACGATTGGACATGTTGGAAATATCTTTATATTTGATCTAACGGAATAATCAAACAAAATGACCTAATCGAAAAAAAAAATAAAAAATTGTACCAAGTATGGGCACCATAAGAGCCGTTTACCACTACAAATCCCGAAATGTAATCACAAGCAATGCGTTTTCATTGCGATTTTTACAGGTGTTTTGCAATTTTCACCGGATTACACATTTTTGGGGGGTTAATTTCACAAGAAAAGAATGCAGTGTTTCGTCTGCAATTTCTTAAGGTGGCCACACCCCATACATACCCTGTCCCTCAGTCTGCCCCTCTTTCTTCCTCATCTGTCCCTCTTTCACTGATGTACAGATCTATGTAAATGAATGTATTTTCTACTACAAACTGTGTTTACATTGAATGTATACTTCATTCCCATCCTTTTAAGGGAACCCGAGGTGAGAATAATATTGAGGCTGCCATATTTATCTCCTTTTAAGCAATACCAGTTGCCTGGCTGCCGTGCTGGTCCTCTGCCTCTAATTCTTTCAACCATAGACCCTGGACAAGCATGCAGCAGTTCAGGGGTTTCTGACAATATTGTCAGAACTGACAAGATTAGCTGCATGCTTGTTTCTGGTGTAATTCAGTTCACTACTACAGCCAAATAGATCAGCAGGGCTTCCAGGCAACTAGTATTGTTTAAAAGGAAATAAATATGGCAGCCTCCATATCACTCTCACCTCGGGTTCACTTTAAATTTATATATTCCTTATTTTCTTACTATGAAGGAAAATGAAGCAGGATAGAAAGGACCAGTGTGGTTTGAATTATAAAACAACATATTTTTCTCATGAAATAATTATATTATGTGTGACTAGGGGTGTTTTGGAGACGTGGTTAGGGGGTGTGGCAGGGGCGTGGGCCGCGTGGCTTAAGTGTCCCTCTTTCTTATTTAAAAAAGTTGGGAGACTATCACGCTGGTGCCTGATGAGATAGCGTACAGGTAAAAATACAGCAATGGAGCAAGCGTAGTCTAAATCAGGCTGAGGTCATGAACAGGTCAGAGATATCGAGGTACAGAGTAGCTAGGCTAAATCGTAGTCAATAATCGAGCAGAGTCATACACATACATCAGATGTCAGTCGTATTGCAAGGATCAGGCAGTAACAAAGTCAGGGTCAGGCCGAGTCAGTAACGTAAATCAAATGGCAGCGGTACAGAAGGACTAGACAAGAGCGAGGTCAGGAGGCAAGCCAGAGGTCAGTACACAGATAATACACAATATGATGTTACAATAATATTACAAGAATATATACGAAAATAACTGACTAACTGGAGTACATATATAATGTGCGTCTACACAATATATTAATGTAGCTCAAAATAGCTAGCTAGACCTAGAGGCAGCGAACTGAATGCTCTGGCCTTAAATACAAAAGTACTCAAACAGTAGCCACTCCCATTTGGTGATGTCACCTAGTGACATCACCTGCGGTCATCCCTAACTCTCCTTCTGAGCCTATAAGGCTCACTCGAACGCGCGCACGACCTAAAGGTCGCACCACGCACGTGCGAGTCAGAAGACCCTGCCAGAGGGACGCCGGGGATGCCGCCAGAAGACTCCAGCGCAGAAGTCCGGGCCACGCTGGAGACGCCGCGGGCCCTGGAGCTGGAAGGTAAGCTCATTACAGAGGCATGAAGCACTCAGAAATTACTTTATGCTTTCAGTGAAGTTGGGCTTCCCCTTTTTCCCAGCGGGGTTCCCCTTTGTGGGCACCCACGAGAGAAATGTGTCATCTTGTCATTGGGTGGAACTTCCCCTCCTCGCCCAGCTCTATATATAGAAATCTCTAGGCACCAATGTCCTCATTGTCACATGTAAAAGTTTTTGAAACAAACACCATATGTGTAAAGGTGGCCATTAGCGAAGCGATACAATCTCACGAAAGATCAGTCGTTTTCAATCATTGTTGTAATTAATCGGAAGCGATCGTCTGTGCTCACTAAGGGCCCGAAAACTGCGCACATGGCACTTTGGGGCCGAGTTCGTTTTTGCGCAGGGTGAGCCGAGTGTTAAATACTTAAAGAGAAACCGTGACCAAGAATTGAACTTCATCCCAATCAGTAGCTGATCCCCCCTTTTACATGAGAAATCTATTCCTTTTCTCAAATGGATCATCAGGGGGCGCTGTATGGCTGATATTGTGGTGAAACCCCTCCCACAGTGGTCCTGACAGTTTCCTGTCTGTGAACCTCATTGCATTGTGGGAAATAACAGCTGTTTACAGCTGGGTCCAACTGCCAAAAAAGCAAGCAGCATCTCCTTCCACTGACATCACCTGCCAGCAGTAAAAATGTCACCATGTGATGAATGTCAGAATGTAAATCAGGGAGAGGAAAGATTTTACAATGGGCAAGCACTGACTAAATCATTTATACATAATTATTATAAAAATAAAGCACTTTTTTAGTACATTATAGGAGTTCCTCTTTAAATACCACTCCCCTTCCGAATCATCGCAGCTCAGAGGTAGAAGTAATTTAGGGTCCAGCAATCCCCAGATCCCCGAAGTCCCTGTGCGCGGGGCGCGGAGTAAAACATTAGTACTACAGCCGCGCCAAGCTTCAGCGCTACACGGCTAGGGGCGGGTGCCGAAAAGCCCTGCTTCGCCGAAAACCTGCTAACCAATTCAATCAGATTACTAGGATCGATCCGATAAATAGATCGATTCCATCAATCTGATCGGATGGGTTAGCAGGTTTTCGACCATTAGTGGGTACGACCAATTATTTCCAATCGATTATAATGATGATTGAAAATGATCGTTCATCTGTGGGATTATATCGGTGGCTGTATATGGCGGCTGCTGGAGAGATACGTAGAGAGCGCACTTCTCTTGCGCAGACTGGAGGAAGTTACGGGAACCGGTACCGGCACTGGAGAAGGCTGAGGACGGCGGCGTGGGAGCGATCCGGGCGTATGGGGCTGGAGGAAGCCCCAGGTATGTATTAAAGCTTTTTCTTTTATCATCTCTGGTTTCTTTTAAAGGACATCAGAGGTGAAAATTAACTGCTGAGATAAACAACTGTATCTACCCTCCTTCTTCTAAAAAAATTACTTTTTTTTAGATATCCCACAGTTTTATGTTATATTTAAAAGTAGTTTTTAAGTTTTTACTGTTGTATTGTCTTTGCTCAATGACACATGCTATGAAGTATGCCAGAGCTCATATCTATGATCTATTCACCCTTGTTTATCTCTTTTCTGTTCTCAGAAGCCATTTACTGATAGGAAAGTGTTTTATGTCTGTAATTCCTTATCAGTGAGGACTTGTTCACACTAAGAGCTTTTCTAAGCGAACACGGTAAATCCAGCGCTGGACACTTGGGCGCAGCAGCGCAGGAGACTTGGGCGCAGCCGGTGCCACCATAGGCCGTAATAGGAACTACGGCTATCGCAGTGCACAGGGAGTAACTTCAGCGCCGTCAGAAGACGGATCTGAAGTTGCTTTTAAAACAATAATTCGGCTTCCAGCAATTGCTGGAAGCCAAATTATTTCATTCCCCCACTATCCATGTCGGCCTGGAGGGGGAATAGTAATTAACACGGCCCGGACTTGTGCGGCAGCAGGATCAGACATATACTGGCTGTGTCCTGCGCCCAAGTCTCCGGCGCCGTTCTCTCTCGTACGCTTTCTAAGCGCTTTGTGATTTTTAAAGCTCTTGCTTATGTTATCCTATGTGAATGTGCACACTAGAGCAATGTGATTTTGTAAAAATCCCCCATAGCATTGCATTAGCTAGGCTGACCAGGCGTCCTCTTTTGCCCGGACAGGTCCACTTTTTCCGACCTGTCCGGGCTGTCCTCCCGGGTTTTTGAAATGTCCGGGTAAAGAACCGTTTGGGAGGCAAACACGAGCCAAACATGAGACTCAGTCTAGTGATGGGAATTTCGGCTCTTTAAGCATCGGCTCTTCTGGCTCGGCCGCTCGGCACCCAAAGAGTCGGCTCGTTCGGCTCCCAAAACGGCTCTTCATGATGGGAACCAGCCAGGCTGTGCATAGCAGCCGCACGGTGGACTTTAAATGCTGGATGTGACCGATGATGTCACTTCCTGCATTTGAATTCACCGGCGCGCGGATGATGTGGCTGACTCCTATCTCCTGCTCACCGCCGATCTGAGGTTTGGTAGCGGTGGCAGCTGCACCGCAGGGGTCAGGGGAGAACGAGGGAGGTATATTTAGGAAGCAGCATGGGGGAAAGCATTTTGTGGGGAAATGTGCTGCCAATAAGATTGCATTTGTGGGGAAATCTTCTGCGAATCTGATTGCATTTTGTGGTTGGCCGGCCCTACACCATGTGGTCTGGAAAAAAAAATGGCCCTCCATGCCCGCGAAGTTGGACAGCACACTGCTAAGCTCTTGTATATTTTGCCCCACCCATGACCACGCCCACATGCTGTTGTGATCGTCCTCTTTTTTGGAAATCAAAATATGGTCACCCTACATTAGCAAGAGCTTTTCAGAATCACAAGCTCTTGTAGTGTGAAGTTTGTGAACAAGCCCCGAGGGTTAGGCTATAGTCCGACCCAGCATCGACCTGGGTAGAAACAGTCACTTGCATACCTGATGTTTAAAGTGTAACTGTCGGATCATAAAATCAAAAATCATTTCTTTATTTTTATCTGGTAAACAAGTAATAAGGATGCTAATCAGGCAATCCAAAAGTTGAAATCACTATTACTTTTCTTGTTGATAAATGATCATTCCCCAGTTTACCTGACTCTTATTTGGTACACACAAAATTTGGTACACACGCAAGGAAGTTGCAGGGCATGCTGGGTTGTCCTTTTTTACTTCCCTACTTTCCCCTCTGACTTAACTAATGCAGCCTGATTGGCTGAAGCCTCTTTCCCTCCTGTTTTCCCCTCCCACACCTCTGTTCCTCTCTGATTGGCCAATATTTCTCATGCTGAAACAATGCATTTTCTATATTGGAGGGCGGTCAAACGACGATCGTTACAAAAAAGACGCAAACGAAACGATCATTAACTCCAACGACCAACAACTGATCTCGTTAGAAAAGAACGATCCGTCCTGGCAGATTTTTTGTAACGACCATCGTTATAAAAAGCTGTGTGAGTACAGAGATCGCTGCAAAGCGATCGTTACAAAACATATGGGCATGCACAAACACTATTTGTATTGTTGAAAAGCATCTTATGTTGTATTATGAGTACTATGAAAAGGCTGTAAATGTTTTTAAATATATGTGTGTTTCTGTATGTGTATATTTTAATAATATTTTTTTTCTCATATAAATATATATATATAAATATATATCTATATATATATATCTATATATATCTATATATATGAGAAAAAATATAAAAAAACCACATAAATGTGTCTATCAAGTGGCTTTTACGCTTGACATTATGTTTGGCCCTCTCTAGTCCACCTGGGAAGCTATTATGAATCAAAGCCTTTTATAAGATACCTTTGACGTCACTTCCTGAAATCTACTGAAAGATAGTTCATTTGACGACGCAACTTCCTTTTTTCTATTGGACATTAATATTGACGTTTCTTTCGTTTTCCTTAACGAATACATCATTTGTAATATGTAAATTGCCATGTCACTTCCGTATCGATCGTTCGCTAACGATCGTATCATGTTCACCTTTTCATCAACCTATTCACGACCATTTTATAAATCCTCATTAAACAATCGTTTGTCGTTCGGCACAAACGATCGTTGTCGTATGTGTGTACGTAGCTTAAGGGAGGAAATGGCATCAGGATTGACTTCAAAATAGCCACACTTAAAATGGGAAATGCTAAGAAGGATTTTCTCTTTTTTTTTACTGTAGAAAAATCAATAAAATAAAAATGTGGACAGTAGTGCAATACATCTGTTATGTAAGTATAGCAAGTATTTATCTACTTCTATATGTGTTATTTATTTCTGAGATAGTATGGCTGACAGCTCCTCTTTAACATTTTCAGTTAGAGAAAGAAAAAAAGGAACACGGCATAGTCCTTTGTGTACTGTGCTAGGCACTGTACATACACATGTCTATCTCATCATGTCATATGTCACCTTGGTTGTCCTTTAAAGGATATCTGAGGCGAATTGATAAAATCTAGCTTTATTTTCATTGGGCTTCTTCCAGCCCTGAGAAGTCACGTGTGCCCCTCCCCGCCGCTCTGGACCCGCTGGCAGCCTCTGAAGGATCACCAACCCCCGATGGGACGTCTTCTACGCATGAGCGGGCGTGTGTCTGCCCCTCACTAGAGCATACCCATGTCACTGGTAGCGTACGGCCCCTCCCGATGACATGGGCGCGTTCATGCACAGCGCAGGCGCATGCACAGAAGACGCCAACCCATCGGGAGTCAGCAATACTTCAGAGGCTGCCAGCGGGACCCAGGAGAAGCCCCAGGTAAGTAAATATAGATTTTATTCATCACCTCTGATTGGACCAATCAAGTGCAATTCCTGCCAGTTTTCACTGGCCCAATTCCACACGGCATACAATTTGGATTAAATTCGTGTGCCAGCTGGAATCATTAGTACCTCTCCAGTTGTAGCATATGGTGGAGAGAGTGGTGGGATATCTCGGGTAGATGCAGGACTGTCCATCGTTTTTCTGAAGACATGTAACCGTTTTTATCTCCGTTGTTTCAGAGTCGAGGTTGTGGCGTTGGAGTCACCATGCCGTCCTTCCTGAAAACTCCCAGAATCGTCTCCGGAGCGTTCCCCGTTCAGGAACATCTTATAACCAGCTAAATGGAATGGCAGAACATTGTCCCACCACAATGGACGAATCTACACACCCTCCAATTCTCTGAACATCTGAGGTTTAAAAACAAACAAACATGAAACTGACAGAGATATGACTGACATGGAACCAAGAGAGTCCGAAACACCAAAATTAGTACATCTGTAACATTCCAGGATTGGTCTTGCGTTCTGGACTGGTTGACCTGCTGATTGACAGCCGGTGGAAGATGTCTACTGGTGAGAACGTCACACAGTGCATAGTGGACGAGCAGTTCATGGAGTATCTATATGCCGTGACCTACGCCATTATTTTAGTTCCTGGATTAATTGGAAATGCCTTGGCCTTATGGGTGTTCTATGCCTACATGAGAGAGACGAAACGAGCGGTAATTTTCATGATTAATCTCGCCATTGCTGATCTATTGCAAGTCCTTTCTCTGCCCCTGAGGATATTCTATTACCTCAACAAGTCTTGGCCGTTCGGCACCTTCCTCTGCATGTTCTGCTTTTACCTGAAGTACGTAAACATGTACGCCAGCATCTTCTTCCTGGTCTGCATCAGCGTCCGCCGCTTCCGCTACCTGATCTACCCCTTTAAGTTCACGGACAGGAAGCGCATGTTTGATACCTATGTGAGCGCCGTAGGGTGGATCGTGGTCTGCGTCAGCTGTCTGCCCTTTCCACTATTGAGGATGCAAAATTCCACTCACGAAAACGGAAACGAGAGCCTGGAACAAAAATGCTTCATGGACCTTCCTCTTCGGGACATTGGGGTAACGAACTCCATCTTGGCGGTCACTTTTGCAGAACTCTTTGGCTTTGTGACCCCGCTAATCACCGTGCTGTATTGCTCTTGGAGGACAGTGATGTCACTGAAGAAGCCGCATTCGGCTTCCCATGACCTTGGAGAAAAGAAGAAGGCCTTGAAGATGATCTTGACTTGCGCTGTGGTCTTCCTCATCTGCTTTGTGCCATATCACTTCACCTTCCCGCTGGACTTCTTAGCCAAAGCTGGGAAGATCAAGAATTGCCAGCTGAAAAAGACCATCCTCACGCTTCACCCGGTGGCCTTATGTCTGGCAAGCATGAACTGTTGCCTGGATCCAGTTATCTACTACTTTACCACTGATGAGTTCAAGAGGAGACTCTCCCGACAAGACATCGTGGACTGCAGCGAGTTGGAAATCTTCAGCAGCAATACGTTATGACGTCCACTACTGTATAACGTTCCATCATTCCAAGTCCGAGAGGCCCTGAGGGTTCTTCTGCCATTGTGTCCCCCTTCTGTCACCCCTGAAGTGAAGGAGAGGCATGCTGAGCGTGTGAGGGAATGTGGAGGCAGAAAAAGCAAATGTTGTGAAAATGACAACTTCCAAATAGATTCCTGAGGGCTCGTTCCCACTATCGCGAATCTGCATGCGTCCAACGCATGCAGATCCGCACATGTAATGCAAGTGGATGGGCCTGTTTCCACTGTAGCGTTGTTGAGGTGCGTTTTTTTCAGCGGTAAAAAAACGCACAAAAGAGCCAACGATTTCGCCTGCGTCGGGAATCCGTGCGAATCGCCGCTAATGTATTTAATAGTAAAAATGCATGCGTTTTTTACATGCGTTTTTACCCGCGATTCGCGTGCGATTTCGCACCTTTTCCAATGTTATTTTGCCCTGGCAGTGTCATGGTTAATTTCGCATGGCACCCTGCCATGCCAAATCGCACGCGAAATCGCGGGTAAAAACGCATGCAGAAACGCATCCGCATGCGTTTTTACAAGCGTCGGAATGCCGGCGAATCGCGTCGCAACAGTGGAAACAAGCCCTAAAAAGTTTCACAATTCATCTTCTAGAGATCTGAGAGTGTAAGTGGAATCTTCAAAAGCCTGGGAAGTATTTCCTGAGGACTTTTAATAGCTTTTGCTCCTCAAAAGATCATTAAATTTAAACTGAAGAATGTCTCTGCATTCCAGATTGGTCCTCAGTCTACTGCAAAATCGAGAGCAGCAGGGAGAGAAAGAATAACTGACATTTCAGTCCGTTACTTTTTAATTTAACACTCAACTAAAGCCTGATGCACACATCCAATTTTGATTGGCCAATGACTAGCCAATTTTACCACCCGCATGTAATAATGTAATACGAGAGTCAACAGATTTTGAATTCTATAAACAAGGCCGGATTAATACAATTTGTGCCCCTAGGCCTAGGACAAGTATGTTGTGTCTCCCCTTTCTTGTGCAGCAGCCCCCCTCCCATTCCATGTACAGCCCCCTCCTCCATGTGTATCATCCATGTACAGCAGCTCCTCCCATTCCACGTGCAGCCTCCTCTTCCATGTGTAACATCCATGTACAGCAGCCCCTCCCATTCCATGTGCAGCCCCCTCTTCCATGTGTATCATCCATGTACAGCAGCCCCTCCCATTCCATGTGTAACATCCATGTACAGCAGCCCCCCTCCCATTCCACGTGCAGCACCCTCTTCCATGTGTAACATCTATGTACAGCAGCCTCCTCCCATTCCATGTGCAGCCCCCTCTTCCATGTGTATCATCCATGTACAGCAGCTCCTCCCATTCCACGTGCAGCCTCCTCTTCCATGTGTAACATCCATGTACAGCAGCCCCTCCCATTCCATGTGCAGCCCCCTCTTCCATGTGTATCATCCATGTACAGCAGCCCCTCCCATTCCATGTGTAACATCCATGTACAGCAGCCCCCCTCCCATTCCACGTGCAGCACCCTCTTCCATGTGTAACATCTATGTACAGCAGCCTCCTCCCATTCCATGTGCAGCCCCCTCTTCCATGTGTATCATCCATGCACAGCAGCCTCCTCCCATTCCATGTGCAGCCCCCTATTCCATGTGTATCATCCATGTACAGCATCCCTCCTCCCATTCCATGTGCAGCCCCCTCTTCCATGTGTATCTTCCATGTACAGCAGCCCCTCCTATTCCATGTACAGCCCCCTCCTCCATGTGTATCATCCATGTACAGCAGACCCTCCCATTCCATGTGCAGCCCCCTCTTCTGTAACACCCATGTACAGCACACCCCTCCCATTCCATGTGCAGCCCCCTCTTCTGTAACACCCATGTACAGCACACCCCTCCCATTCCATGTGCAGCCCCCTCTTCTGTAACACCCATGTACAGCACACCCCTCCCATTCCATGTGCAGTCCCCTCTTCTGTAACACCCATGCACTGTAGCCCCTCTCTTTCATGCACCCATTTTCAGCCTCCTCTTTCCTATGTAGTAACCTCTCTTTCATGTCCAGGTGCCCACTTGAGCTGCAGCTGCCCAAGGCCCTGGCCTTTGTGGCAATTCCAGAAATCCGGCCCTGACTATGAAACATATTGTGTAGGTAAACTCTCATACTACATGGATGGAGGTGGTACAATTGTTCAATCAAAATTGGGGCTATAGAGGTTCTCAGTTTTACATTATTTGGTGGTTTCTACCTCTGTTCACAGCGGTTGATCCCAAACGGGAGGAGAGTCGAGATCTTGTGAAATGGTGCAATTCTGATTGGTTGGTTCACTGAGGATGAGAGTACAGATGTACAATTACTACACAGTTATTGCAGCTATGAAAAAAGGGTCCTCTGAGTGTATACAGAGTCTCCTTCGCATCGCTGCACACAGATACAGGTCGCTGAGCTCACACACACAGCAGACAGAGCTTCCCGATTGGACAGATAAACCAACTTCCACATTAAATAACCAACAGTGATGAGCAGGGTTGGTCAATGAGATACTAATCGTTCCAGACTTATGCAAATTTTATGCAAATTTATACAGCTTGGAAACGGACCAATCACAAGTTGCGCCTACTGTGTTTGATAATTGGTCTTTTTCCAAGGTGTAGATAGATAGAGATGACATATATATATATATATATATATATATATATATATATATATATATATATATATATATATATATATATATATATATATATATATATATATATATATATATATATATATATATTGTGTGTCTGGCTACTGTGAACACAATGATTAGGACAGAGATTGTTAGTTTTCCCACATGTGACTCCCCCATGAACCCCCCGATTGGTGCTAAGTGTTTCTGGTCACCAGCTGTGCACAGAAGCCCCCCTGAGCTGTGTCACCATAGGCAGGGAAAAAAATTTAAATATATAAATAAATAGTAAGATTTATTACTTTAAAAAAAAAGGGAAATAAAAATCCCCCCCCCTCCCCCCCAAAAAAAGTAAAAAAAAAAACATCCTAGGAGCGATCCTCGCCCACCAACGGAAATCTCTGTTGGTGGGTAGAAAAGGGGGGGAGGGGGAAATCACTTGTGTGCTAAGTTGTAAAGCCCTGCAGAGAGCCCTTAAAGGGGAACTGAAGTAAGAGGTATACGGAGGCTGCCATATTTATTTCCTTTTAATCAATACCAGTTGCCTGGCAGCCCTGCTGGTCTATCTCTCTGCAGTAGTATGTGAATAACACCAGAAACAAGCATGCAGCTAATCTTGTCAGATCTGACTTTAAAGTCTGAAACACCTGATCTGCTCCATGCTTGTTCAGGGGCTATGGCTAATAGTATTAGAGGCAGAGGATCAGCAGGGCTGCCAGGCAACTGGTATTGCTTAAAAGGAAATAAACATGGCAGCCTCCATATACCTCTCTCTTCAGTTCTCCTTTAAAGCTGCAGTGGCCTAATTAGTGAAAAATGGCCTGGTCACTAGGGGGGTTTAAGCCCGGGGTCTTTAAGTGGTTAAAAGGAAATAAAAATGGCAGCCTCCATATCCGATTACTTCAGGTGTCCTTTAAAGAGAAGGCATAAAAGCGATTGGCTTGAAGTCCCCTGTTTCCAGGCGCAGGAGCGGTTAGCTCTTTGCGGTCGCCCTCTGCCTCTGAAATACTCCATGTGTCATTCTGGGAATCTGCTGCCTGCTGATAAGCACTGCTGGATCCCATCGATGAGAAACAGGCCTTCTTTTCCTTATATAACCTCCGGCGGACTCGATAAGAGAAAGCAGGGAGCATAAATAGTGTGTTTACACATTCAGGAGCCTGACGGGGTGCAGGCACTATAACGTTTAACCCCTTGTATCTGGGAAAGCCCATGAAATCTCTTATTCCTGGTGCTTTTTCACCTGAGGGTGCTGATATTGCATTATACAGAGGAGGGGGAGTAAAATAACTGACAAGAGGGTTTATGCAATGGGAGGGCCTCTGGGATCAGAAAGGGGCTGTTGGAGAACTACAAGACCCAGCGTGTTCAGGGGGGCTCACTGGCAGGGAATGCTGGGACTTGTAGTTCTTAGCTATGGATTGAAGATCATTTACTGGCCAGAGACTGAGGGGGGTGGTTCTGATTTCAATGAGGTGTGATCTGTGGCAGTTGATGGGGTCGGTGCTGTGCAGAGCAGGATGATCCCTCAGGCAACCAAGGCAGGTGCCTAGGGCGCAGTGGGTGTAAAGGGGCCCGCCAGCCACCATCTCTGACCTTTCTCTACTTCAGGTTACCAAAATGACTACAAAGGGGGCTCCAAATCTACTACTTTGACTAGAGTCCCATTACATCATAATCCATCTGAAGAGGTCATCATTGCGGAATAGCAGCTTGTTGTGCTGTGTGAGGAGTCTGACAGTGAGTGAGGAGGGGGGAGGCAGGAGAGCATCATTGGGGAAAAGCAGCTTGTTGTGCTGTGTTAGGAGTCTGACAGTGAGTGAGGAGGGGGGAGGGAGGAGAGCAGCATTGGGGAAAAGCAGCTTGTTGTGCTGTGTTAGGAGTCTGACAGTGAGTGAGGAAGGGGGAGGCAAGAGAGCAGCATTGGGGAAAAGCAGCTTGTTGTGCTGTGTTAGGAGTCTGACAGTGAGTGAGGAGGGGGGAGGCAGGAAATCATCATTGGGGAAAAGCAGCTTGTTGTGCTGTGTTAGGAGTCTGACAGTGAGTGAGGAGGAGGGAGGCAGGAGAGCAGCAGTGTTTCATTTGACTTGCACAGCAGAAGGGAGGAGGAGGCACTGCTGTCCTGACTAAGGAGGAATGGAGGCCAACTGGCTGAGGGTGAGCAGTTTGTCACAGCCAGCAAATTTGGATCATTCCAAATGGAGGGGGGCGCATCCTCCCAAGTTTGCCTCACAGCAAAAAGTCTAGAACTGGCCCTGGGCATGTCCTGTCTGTGTACAGAAAGTTGGGATCTCTCAGCTGATGGCGTGTTGTGAGCTATCTGGAGGTCTGTGTGTTGCTGTCTATATAAGTATATGCTTCTTGCTTCCAGAGTTTTTATTTTCCCCATGGGAAAGTTGCCTTCAATATTTATTTTGCTACCAAAATAAAACTTGACGTTCTGCTCAAAGACGCTTCTGTTTCTTTTTCTTTCATTGACAAGATGATGCTTTTTATCTGAGATAAACTCTCATATCATCAAATATTTCAGTATTTTTGGACAAGAAATGATGATCAGGTCCTTCCATCGGGCTGTGAAATATTCCGGCCATAGTTCCTTATTTTGGGGGATTAATACACAACTGAGCAAGCGATTTAGGAACGAATGCAAAAGATGCTATGAATTTTCTTTTGACCAAACAAAGAATCTTCAAAGTGAGTAATCTGGAAAAAATCCCTAAATACACTCTCTGTTTGGTGTGTCTACCCTTTGCCTTTGTCTGGCAGTATTAGATTTCCCAGGTAGATTAATTCTGACTTAAAGAGAACCTGTAACAAAAAAAAGTTCCCCTGGAGTGTACTCACCTCGGGAGGTTGAAGCCTCAGGGTCCCAATTAGGCTTCTCCCTCCCCTGTAGCTGCAGGCAGTCCAGCGCTGGCTCCCCGAAGTGTCCCTCCCTTGACAAGCC
Source organism: Hyperolius riggenbachi (assembly GCF_040937935.1). NCBI lineage: Eukaryota > Metazoa > Chordata > Amphibia > Anura > Hyperoliidae > Hyperolius > Hyperolius riggenbachi. The sequence continues at coordinate 24,140,790 of NC_090653.1, read as the reverse complement.
TGACAAGTGCTGATCAGCACTGATTTATTTACCTTTCCTGGCTCCAGCGGGGGCGCTGTTGCGGCTCTCCGCACAGAGATAGGCGAAAATAGACGATCTCTGTCGGGTCTGCTCTACTATGCAGGCACAGGAGACTTATGCCTGTGCAGTAGAGCCGCCAGACAGCGATCGTCTATTTCTGCCGAGAGAGCTGATACTGCGCTGGAGCCGGGAACGTCAATATTTACATCCCCGCTGTTCGGGGAGCTTTATAGCCGCCACGGTGGGACGGAGGAGGACGAGGAAGCCTCAATATGACCCAGAGGCTTCCCCACCCGAGGTGAGTACCCCCCAGGGGAGCTTTTTTGTTACAGGTTTTCTTTAATTCCTAAACACTATGTGAAGAAGCCCAAAACCTCCACCATACTTCACTGTTGGATGCAGACCTTGATCTACCTACCTTCCTTAATAGCTAGATATTTGACATTCTGACTCACAAGTCCAGAATACATATGGCCATTTTTCCTGTATACACATTTAAACCCTGACTTACCAGTCTAGGATACATGTGATTATTTTCCCTGTGCATGTGTTTTTCTGTGTAGCCTATTTGCAAGCTAGAGACTTAAAGCTTGTACACATGTTTGATGAAAGGCAACGACGGGTCCGTCGTCACCTCCCGCTGGGCGGGTTTTCAGCTGACAGTACAGCGTGTGTACAGTCTGTCGGTGGACTGATAAGGCTGTTTCTGACCGATCCCCCCCCCCCCCCCCCCCCCCATTATTGAGTTTCTTGCATGATTTTGGCTCACAGGAAGCTGCTGCTGATGTCACAGGCGTGGCCCGATATTAGCAGAAAATATAATCGCACCTCATTCACCCACCAGTGAAGCTTCAGCTGCTACTTCTCATGTTTTCTGGCGCCTCTTTCCACCTGCTGCACCTTTCTTGTGGTTTGTAATTTGCTGTATTTCCTTTGCTTCTGGCCAGAGAAGCATTTCTCAAGAAAGTGAAACTCGCCATTCCCGCCTGAGATGTTCGCAGCTTTCAGAGAGAAGACTCTGTGCAAATTATCATCCATCAACCAAACCCCTCACTGAGCATTACCTTCAGTCCATTCTGTACACCAGGCCTGGTGGTGTGCTCTGCGGGGGCCGGTCTGGGGAGTGCTCCGTGGGGGGGCCGGTCTGGGGAGTGCTCCGTGGGGGGGCCTGTCTGGGGAGTGCTGCGTGCGGGCCGGTCTGGGGAGTGCTCCGTGGGGGGCGGTCTGGGGAGTGCTCCGTGCAGGCCGGTCTGGGGAGTGCTCCGTGCAGGCCGGTCTGGGGAGTGCTCTGTGATGGCCGGTCTGGGAGTGCTCCATGGGGCTGTACTGGAGAGTGCTCCGTGGGGGGCCGGTCTGGAGAGTGCTCTGCTGGGGCCAGTCTGAGGAGTGCTCCGTGATGGCCAGTCTGGGGTATGCTCTGTGATGGCCAGTCTGGAGAGTGCTCCTTTGGGGCCGGTCTGGGGTATGCTCCATGGGGGCCGGTTTGGGGAGTGCTCTGTGGGGGCTGTTCTGGGGAGTGCTCCGTGCGGGTCGGTCTGGGGAGTGCTCTGCGGGGGTCGGTTTGGGGAGTGCTCTGCGGGGGGTGGTCTGGGGTTTGCTCTGTGGGGCAGGTCTGGGGAGTGCTCCGTGGGGGCCGGTCTGGGGTATGCTCTGTGATGGCCGGTCTGGAGAGTGCTCCGTGGGGGCAGATCTGGGGTATGCTCCATCGGATCAGGACTGGGGAGTGCTCCTTGATGGCCGGTCTGGGGAGTTCTCTGTGGGGGCTGGTCTGGAGAGTGCTCCGTGGGGGCCGGTCTGGGCAGCGATCTGAGGGGGTGAGGCTGAAGGTGTGTCAGGTGGCCTCCAGCTGTGACATCACCTCTTGTTGACCAGTTTACCCCCAAGGGGTTTTTAACCTAACGGTCCAGAGCACTTTTCACCTGTCAGTGCTCCTCCCACTTATTCACTAATAACTTTATTACTACTTATCACAACAAAATGATCTATACCTTTTTTTTTTCGCCATCAATTAGGCTTTCTGTGGGTAGTACATTTTGCTAAGTGGTTTTTTTATTCTAAATGCATTTTAATGGAAAAAATATGAAAACATTGGAAAAAAATCATATCTCAGTTTTCGGCCATTATAGTTTCAAAATAAAATGTTCTCCTGTGGATAAAACTCACATGTTTTATTTGCCCATTTTTCCCGATTATTAAACCATTTGTATTTATACAGCACTGACATTTTCTGCAGCACTTTACAGAGTACATAGTAATGTCACTGACTGTCCTCAGAGGGATTCACAATCTAATCCGCCCATAGTTATATGTCTAATGTCCCACCATATTATTATTATTATTATTATGTATATAGCACTGACATCTCCTGCAACACTTTACAGAGTACATAGTCATGTCACTGACTGTCCTCAGAGGGACTCACAATCTAATCCGCCCATAGTTATATGTCTAATGTCCCACCATATTATTATTATTATTATGTACTAGCTGGTTGCCCGGCGTTGCCCGGGAATGTATTTGGCTAGTGTTGGCTCCGCCCACTTTTTCTAACCCTAACACACAATTACTCACTGACCAAGTTTGTGAGCTTTGCTGTCTTTGGAATCAATAATTTGCATTGAAATGAAAAAAAAATCTGATTGGCTGTTTCTGGCTCCACCCCCTTTTCTGAATTTGAACCCCAGTCACCCAATGACCAACTGTAGCAGGTTTGAGGCCTGTGCCATTAACAGTGCAAGAATGGCAGCAATTAAATATTCCCCTTGAGAAGCAATAGGTGAAGTTTGATTCACTTTTGTAGGCTCCACCTACTTTTCTGAATATTAAACCCAGTCACCCAGTGACCAACTGTGTAAAGTTTGAGAACCCTGCCATTAACAGTGTAAGAATGGCTGCAGTATACATTTTCCCAGTGAAATTTGTATTTGTCTCCACCCACTAATGACCTGGAACTGCCTGCCCGTGTATGTATTTGACCGGTTTTGGCTCCGCCCACTTTTTCTAACCCTAATGCACGGACACTCAATGGCCAAGTTTGTGAGCTTTGGGCAGTGGCGTAGCTAAGGAGCTGTGGGCCCCGATGCAAGTTTTTCAATGGGGCCCCCCAAACACTCTATACATAACAATTGATACGGCGCACCAAAACCTACCAATGGCAACTACAGTGGCAGAGGTGCAAGAAGGATGGAACAGTTTGTTAATGATTACCACTATTCAAAGTATCCATAGAAGTCATTATTATGAGCACAGGAGCAATAGAGATCTAATACTGTAGTTGAGGGAGGGCCCTTCGGGGTCCCTCTGGCCCAAGGGCCCCGATGCGGTCGCAACCTCTGCAACCCCTATTGCTACGCCCCTGGCTTTGGGGTCTTTGGCATCAATAATTTGTATATTCCCATAGAAATTAAACAAATCAGATAGGCTGTTTGTGGCTCCGCCCCTCTCCAGCATTTGAACCCCAGTCACCCAATGACCAACTATAGCAGGTTTGAGGCATCTGCTATTAACAGTGTAAAAATGGCAGCAATTTAAATATTCCCCTTGAAAATCAACAGGTGAATTTTGATTGGCTATGATAGGCTCCACCCACTTCCCTGAATATTTATCTCAGTCACCCAGTGACCATCTGGGCAAAGTTTGAGATCCCTGCCATTAACAGTGTAAGAAGGGCTGCAGTGTACATTTTCCCAGTGAAATTTGTTTTTGGCTCCGCCCACTTTTTGTAACCTGGACACACAGTCACTCAATGAGCAAGTTTGTGAGCTTTTGGTCCTTGGCATCAATAACTTGTATTTTCCCAGTGAAATGAAACACATCTGATTGGCGGTTTGTGGCTATATCCCAGGCATGGGCAAACTTGGCCCTCCAGCTGTTAAGGAACTACAAATCCCACAATGCATTTGCCTTTATGAGTCATGACTGTGGCTGTCAGACTCCTGCAATGCATTGTGGGACTTGTAGTTCCTCAACAGCTGGAGGGCCAAGTTTGCCCATGCCTGCTCTATCCCCTTTTCTGAATTTGAACCCCAGTGACCCAATGACCAACTGTATCAAGTTTGAGGCTTGTGCCATTAACAGTGCAAGAATGGCAGTAATTTTAATATTCCCCTTGAAAATCAACTGGTGAATTCTGATTGGCTTTTTTTAGGCTCCACCCACTTATCTGTATAATAATCTGTGCCATTAACAGTGCAAGAATGGCAGCAATGTAAATATTCCCCTTGAAAATCAAAAGATGAATTTTGATTGGCTGCTGTACGCTCCACCCACTTTCCTGAATATTAATCCTAGTCACCCAGTGGCCAACTGTGTCAAGTTTGAGAACCCTGCCAATAACAGAATGGCTGAAATCAATCTAAGAAATATGATTGGCTGTTTGTGCCTCCACCCCCTTTAGTGAATTTGGTCCCCATTCACCCAATTACTGACTGTATCAGGTTTAAGGCCTCTGCCATTAGCAGTGTAAGAATGGTAGCAATGTAAATATTCCCCATGAAAATCAATAGGTGAATTTTGATTGGCTGTTGTAGGCTCCACCCACATTTCTGAATAATAATCCCAGGCACCCAGTGGCCAATTGCGTCAAGTTTGGGAACCCTGCCATGTAAAAAATTAAGTTTCTGGCACCGCCCACTTTTTGTAACCTTGACATATAGTCACTCAATTACCAAGTTTATCAGCTTTGGGGTACTTGTTATCAATACTTTGTATATCTGATTGGCTATTCGTGGCTCCACCCCTTTCTGAATTTGAACCCCAGTCACCCAGTAACCAACTGTACCAGGGTTGAGGCATCTGCTATTAACAGTATAAAAATGATAGCAGTTTAAATATTCCCTTTGAAAATCAAAAGTTGAATTTTGATTGGCTGTTGTAGGCTCCACCCACTTTCCAAAATCTTAATTTCATTCACCCAACGACCAACTGTGCAAAGTTTGACAACCCTGCCATTAACAGTGTAAGAATGGCTGCAGTTTATATTTTCCCAGTAAAATTTGTTTTTGGCTCCGCCCACTTTGTGTAACTTTGTCACACAGTCACTCAATGACCAATTTTGTAAGCTTTCAGGTTCCTGGCATCAACAATCTGTGAATGGAAGCAGTTTATCCAGCAAAGAAATCTGATTGGCTGTTTTTGGCCACGCCCCTTTAGTGAATTTGGACCCCAGTCACCCAATGACTGACTGCAGCAAGTCTGAAACCTCTGCCATAAACAGTGTAAGAATGGCAGCAGTTTAAATATTCCCCTTTAAACGCAATAGGTGAATTTTGATTGGCTGTTGTAGGCTCCACCCACTTTCCTAAATCGTAATCTTATTCACCCAGTGACCAAGTGTGGCAAGTTTGAGAACCCTGCGATTAACAGTGTAAGAATGGCTGCAGTTTACATTTTCCCATTTAAAATGAATGGCTGAATTTTGATTGGCTGTTTTATGCTCCGCCCACTTTTCCTGGATTTGTAACCTCAGTCACCAAGTGACCAACTGTGCCAAGTGTGGGGACTCTGGCTTGATTACTGTGAGAATGGCAGCCTTTTACATTTTTTCCATTGACTTGAATGGGTGAAATCTGATTTGCTGTTTGTAGCTCCGCCCATGTGTGCAGGGGGGCCGCAAGACCCCCAGAACATATCATCCCAGGTAGTAAGGGATCTGTGTACCAAGTTTCGTTCAAATCGGTCCAGCCGTTTTCGAGTGATCGCGGCACATACACACATACACACACACACACATACATCCGATTTTATATATATAGATATAGCACTGACATCTCCTGCAGCACTGTACATAGTACATAGTCATATCACTGACTGTCCTCAAAGGAGCTCACAATCTAATCCTACCATAGTCATAGTCTAATGTCCTACCATATTATTATTATGTATTTATATAGCACTGACATCTTCTGCAGCACTGTACAGAGTACATAGTCATGTCACTGACTGTCCTTAGAGGGGCTCACAATCTAATCAGATGTCTCTCACTCAGGTGCTGGACTTTCTGACAGTTGTGATGGTAAACCCTCAGCACAAGTTCATTGTCGGTTATTATCAGCAGCGGGCCAAGCCAGGAAACACCTGATGTTACTAGTGCCCCCCCCTTCCCCCCCCCCCCCCCCATGCATGGTGTAAAGGAAGGAGGAGGGGGCACGACACTCTGTAGAGTGCTAGGGGTGACTGGTTATTAGGTGACACCCCAATCTGCCCAGCTCCAACTCTTCCCATAACTCGTGTCAACGTTGAAAAATTAAGTGTCTCTGGGGGATTCTGATTGTGAAACCTCCTACTTCCCTCCTTCTACTACAGAGCCTCGGTAAGATGTACAATCAAAACTGTATCATTAATCGGCACCTTTAGAAGATTCTTGCAGTGAGATCTCTGCATCCTGAGTTCCCAGCTCTGTACACCTTCTATGCCTATAACCAGAGCACAGGTGATCTGAGGCCCATGAAGCTCACATCTAATGACATTTAGGACTCGGTGTCACCGCAACAATTCCACTATTTCCTGTCAGAGCCAACACATGGCGAAAGCTGCAGAAGAAATTGACCAATCAGAATTCATTTTTCAGACGACAGATTAGTAGTTATTGGAATGTGATGCTACTGTTTATTATATTTCATCTTCAGTAGAAGAAACATCTGTGTGAGACATTTGTCATTATTCATCATGCACTGCAGGCTGACTTACATAGAGAACCAAAATAACTAATCGGAATCCTTGTTCCATTTAACAGCTGAGTTCTGATTGGCTGGGTGGGGAAGAGGAGTTTCCTGCTGTGACATCATTCCTCTAGGCAGAAAAACAATAAGATATTTTCTGGATTTGTAATCAGCTGGAGTGGGAGGAGTCTGAGGAGATGGCAGGATAACTAACCCATGTTTTGGGGTTGTGGGAAGAAATTGGATTGCCTAGAGGAAACCCACACAGACATGGGGGGGGGGGGGGGGCATACAACCTCCATGCAGATTACTGTCCTGGCCAGGGTGTGTGAAGCTGAGCCTGCGGCGCTGTAAGGCGATAGTGTTGTATAGAAGTTCTATAAATAGTGATATGCGCCGCATGGAGGCGGGTGAAGCGGGTTCTGTGCGCCCCCTCCCCTCCCCCGTATCACTCACAGTCGATTATTTCCACATATCAGCGGCGTCGCTATATCTGGACACGGCAGGAAGCTGAATAACAGAATTGTGGTTGCTGGGGGCGGAGTCACAGCTGCAGGGGGATTCTGAGACGCGGCCGATGTGGGTTCAGCCAGGAAAGAACCGAAGACTTTCTACAGAGGCGGAGTCTGCGCTGAGAAAGTGTCAGCTCTGTGGGATAGATCACTGGATTTCAGGCTAGGTGCAAACTTAGCAGAAACGCAAGCGTTTTTGCCGCAAATGGAAGTCTATGGACCGCATGAAAAAACGCATATGCGTTTTGTATACGGGCGTTTTTAAAAACGCTGGTTTTGTAGCATACTACTCAAAAATGCACATAATGAAAGTCAATGGTATGCGTTTTTCATGCGTTTTTTAAATCGTTTTGTTATGCATTTCTGCTTTCTGTTGTCTTCCTAGTGAATTGCATAAAACAAAATATTAAAACACATACAAAACGCATATGCATTTTGTATGTGCGAACCGCAAACACTTCATTTCACACAATACCAGTTGCCTGGCTGTCCTGCTGATCCTCTGCCTCGCCTGGCTGTCCTGCTGATCCTCTGCCTCGCCTGGCTGTCCTGCTGATCCTCTGCCTCTGCGGCTGTCCTGCTGATCCTCTGCCTTGCCTGGCTGTCCTGCTGATCCACTGCCTCGCCGGGCTGTCCTGCTGATCCTCTGCCTCGCCTGGCTGTCCTGCTGATCCTCTGCCTCGCCTGGCTGTCCTGCTGATCCTCTGCCTCGCCTGGCTGTCCTGCTGATCCTCTGCCTCGCCTGGCTGTCCTGCTGATCCTCTGCCTCTGCGGCTGTCCTGCTGATCCTCTGCCTTGCCTGGCTGTCCTGCTGATCCACTGCCTCGCCGGGCTGTCCTGCTGATCCTCTGCCTCGCCTGGCTGTCCTGCTGATCCTCTGCCTCGCCTGGCTGTCCTGCTGATCCTCTGCCTCTGAAGCTAGGCGCACACATAGCATGAAAGGCTGCGTTTTATGTCATGTTTCATTTTATGTTGTGTGAGTTTTTTGTTGGTTTTTGCTGCGTTTTTAGTAAGTTTGCGTTGGCGTATTTTTACCGCAGATGCGGTTTGCAAGTGTTTTGCGGTTCGCATATACAAATGCATGTATTTTTCATGCGTTTTGCTTTTGCGTTTTATGCAAATCACTAGAAAAACAACAGGAAGCGTAAAGACATCATAAAACAATTTATTTTTACAACAAAACGCACAGAAAAATGCATGGAAAACGTATACCATTGCGTTTCCTTTGACTTTCATTATGTGCGTTTTTGCAGCGTTTTTTAACATTATGCAACAAAACCAGCATTTTTGAAAGCGCACGCATCAAAAATGCATATGCGTTTCTGATATGCGTTTTTTCCTGCAGCGTATAGACTTCCATTAGCGGCAAAAACGCATCGTTTCCCACAATGCTAGGGTTTCTACTACGTGTGCACCTGGCCTCATAATTTCAGCCATAGACCCTGAACAAGCATACAGCAGATCAGGTGTTTCTGACATTATTGTCAGATCTGACATTTCAATCGCAATTGCTCTAATCATGAAACAGCGCCGCATGCACCATGTTTTAGTTTACAGCAAAGCGCCAGCGAGCTCTTCAGTGAGATCACTGCTATACACTTTTAATTACCCTTTTCAAAGCGCTAGCGATCACCGGTGATTTGCGGTAAATGCCCGCAAATCGCACTAGTGTGAATAGGCCCTTAGTTTCCTCTGTCCTCCCACTGCCTTAAAGGACAACTAAAGCGAGATATACTGTATATAGAAGATGCCATATTTATTTCCTTTTAAACAATGCTAGTAGCCTGGCAGCCCTCGGCTGCGGTAGTGTCTGAATAACACCAGAAACAAGCATGCAGCTAATGTTGTCAGATCTGACAATGTCATAAACACCTGATCTGCTGCATGCTTGTTCAGGGTGTATGGCTAAAAGTATTAGAGGCAGAGGATCAGCAGGACAGCCAGGCAACTGGGATTGATTAAAAGGTAATACATATGGCAGCCTCCATATACCTCTCATTTCAGTTGTCCTTTAAGGGTGACTCCATCTTCAACTAATAGATCAGCCTTAAGTAGATGTTTGAGAACTAAAAATAACCAGTTTGGTTTACCTCTCCTAGACTACAGTGATGAGATCTCTGCCCTCCTAAGTTCCAAACTCTGTGCAATACCCACACACTCATATCCAGGAAATCCCCTCCTATTTTATGGGGCCCATACACCTAACGATTTTCCCGCCGATTTACGGCCGATTCGATCACAGTGATCGAATTGGCTGTGAAATCGCTGCGCACACCGCTGACAGAACGATCGATTTCCGTCCGAAATCGATCGTTCCCGTCGATTTCCGACGATCCGTCCGTGCGGAAGATTTTTCTCCGTCGCCGGCGGGTCGGAAGTGCGTCGATAGCGGCGTTCGAATGCCCGACAACCGACGCAATACAGCGGAGATACATTACTTGCTCCGCCGGCGCGAGTCCCCGCTGTCACTGCTGTCTTCACCGCTCTGGTCTGGTCTGGTCTCCGGCATGCTTCACTTCTTCCTGCCCGGCAGGAAGTTTAAACAGTAGAGGGCGCTCTACTGTTTAAACTTCCTGCCGGGCAGAAAGAAGTGAATAGTGATGGGAATTCCGACTCTTCTCGGAGAATTGGCTCTTCTGAATCGGCTCGCATCAAAGAGCCGTCTCTTACGGCTCTGAATCGGCTCTTCATTACATATCACTAGACACCACTCAGAATTGGAGTAAAAGCCCCGCCCCCCGTCTCCATGACAACTCCAGACTGCTTCTCTGAATGGGGCAATCCCTCCTGCTACTGCTCTGCTCCGCCCCATACACTCCTACAAGCTGCAAGAGAAGGACTACATCTCCCAGCATGCCTCAGCGCCCTTTATTACAGAGCAAATCAGAGCTCTGTGGGGCAGCTGAGGCATCGGCTCTTTTAAAACTGAGAGCCGGCTCTTGTCGTTCGCAGCAAAAAGCCGGCTCTTAGAGCCGGCTCATTCGCGAACGACCCATTACTAGAAGTGAAGCATGCGGAGACCAGACCAGACCAGAACGGAGAAGAAGACAGCAGAGACCTGGGGAGTCGAGCCGGCGGAGCAGGTAATGTATGGGGGGGGGGGGGGGGGGGGGGGGGCGGGAGCGGCGGCGGCAGCACCACCACCACCACACATTGTGAACAGTTTCAGGCTGAAATCGGTTCACAATCTGTTTGCAGTAAAGGTGGCCATACGATCCCTCTCTGATCAGATTCGATCAGAGAGGGATCTATCTGTTGGTCGAATCTGATGGCAAATCGACCAGTGTATGGCCACCTAAACAGGGAGTAATGCAGTAGTGAGATCTCTGCCAGTCTGCACTCCTGCCACACCCGTTATCAGCAGATCTCCCCCCACCCCCTTTTTCTTATCTCTCTTTCAGGGACTCCAGTGAGATCTCTGTGTTTCTGAGTTCCCAGCTCTGTACACTCACCATTTGTAAGTAGAAAATAACGTTTGTAGTAGTTAGTTAGCCGATAAAGCAGCCACGTTTTTCCTGGCTTATCTGATATCAGCTTTCTTGCTGTATTTTTAGTATGTGCTATTTGGGTGATGAAGAGATACTGTAAGGTTACGGTGGGTAACATGACAAATCCGGGGGAGTAATCTGTGCCTCGCATATGAATCAGAGGTGAATGTGGGGAAATCCCCAACTGAGAGGACACGATATAAAAAAAAAACCCTCCTGCGCTTCTTTAACCCAGATACTGGCTCTTTACAGCTGTCAGTGCTGCTCCAGATAGTGGGCAGTGCCAGTGTCCTAAGTAGAAAATGAGAACAGGAGGGCTTCGATAGCGCATTACCTTTTAATCAATCAAATTCCTGACGAAGGGGCGGTTTAGCGCTGAAACACATAGTGGCGTCATACGGCCACGTCCACCGCTCGTCCCTCCACGCTACAACCGCGTCTGTAGCTCCGGCCAAGCTCGGACTGAGAGAGGAGCCAGCAGGCCTCAAATGCGATTTTCTCACATTTTAACTGTAAGTGCAACTTTGAAGCAATTTGATTGAATACTGCTTTCACATTGGGACGTTAGAGGCGCACGTTAGAGCAGCCTGTAACGCAGCCCAACTCACAGTAATGAAAAATCAATGGGCTGTTCACAGTGCCCACATTGCGTTACATTGTAACGCTGCACGTTCTATGAAAGTGCTGCATGCTGTATGTTATAGGCGGTTTTAGCTGCATTAGACTGTTTGCACATGCTCAGTAAGGGGAGATTCCGCTATTGTTCCTAGCCACATGGCTAATTAATCACTGCACTGTAGTGTTGTCCAGATCATGAAAGATTCAGATCTTTGGATCTTTTTTGTGAGTCGAATCATCCGGATCATCACAATGAAGAATTCGGTTCACAGTGGATGTCTGGAAGAACCAGGAACTGCAGCTTCTGTGCACAAGCACAATCTTCCTGCTGCATCTCTCCCTTCCCCATTAGCACCCTCATTCTCCTGCACCTCTCACTCTGCTGCACCCCTGCTTCCTGCTTCCCTAGTAAAATGATTCAAAAATTCTCTTCAAAGATTCGGATCTTTTCAATGATCCGATTTGAATCAGCCGAATCATTGAAAAGGTCCGGACTTCCCAGGATAGCACCAAGAGCGTTTGCGGCTCAATCTGACATCCAACTTCAATACCACCATGTGTTGCGTTAGGGGCACGTTATGCGACCTTAATGTGCCCTAAAACGCAACGTCTTGGTGTGAAAGAGGCCTAAAGGGGCACTATGGTGAAACATTTTAAAATTTAAAATACTGCATGTGCAAACATATACAAATAAGAAGTACATACCGGTAAGAAGAGCCATAAATTACTTTTCTCCTATGTTGCTGTCACTTACGGTAGGTTGTAGAAATCTGACAGGTTTTGAACTAGTCCATCTCTTCATAGGGGATTCTCAGGGATTTATTTATTTTCAAAAGCACTTAGTGAATGGCAGCTGCTCTGTCCAACTGCCAAAAAACTGCGTAGCGAGCAGGGAAACTGCCAGCATCATTGTTTAAAGAGACACTGAAGCGAAAAAAAAAATATGATATAATGAATTGGTTGTGTACTATGAATAATTACTAGAAGATTAGCAGCAAAGAAAATATTCTCACACTTTTATTTTCAGGTATATAGTGTTTTTTCTAACATTGCATCATTCTCTAATATGTGCAGATTACACAACACTCAGCATTCAAAATGATTCTTTCAGAGCAGTCTGTGAAGTAATGACCTCTCCTCTAGCTGAGGAAAAGTAAACAGTTCAATTACAGTTGAGATAATAAAAGTCAGATAACAGCCCTCTCCACTACTAACTTAGTCAGAGAGCTTAATGGCTTTTTTGCATAGAGATAACAACTGGAGTTTCTTAACTCTTCCTGTACTGGAAACAATTAGACTGATGTATCTGATCTTAATGTTTTATTTCTTAGCTGTACTACACATACAAATCATAATATCATCATTTTTTTTCGCTTCAGTGTCTCTTTAAATCTTTTTTAGGGAATATCTTTATAAGCAATAAAAGCCTTGCTGAGAATCCCCTATGAAGAAATGGACTAGTCCAAAACCTGTCACTTCTGTCAGATTTCTACTACCTACTGTAGGAGAAAAGAAAATTTATGGCTCATTTTACTCTGGAAAAAAAATGTACTTCTTATGTGGTTATGTTTGCACATATTTTAAATTGTACAATTTTTCCCCATAGTGCCCCTTTAATGCACTGTCAGGCCTAGTGCACACCGGAGCGTTTCCGCTGCGGTTTGCGATCTGCTTGCGGGTGCGGATCCGCTAGGGTAATGTATTTCAATGGGCTGGTGCACACCAGAGCGGGAGGCGTTTTGCAGAAACGCATACTCCCGGGCTGCTGCAGATTTTGGATTGCGGATGCGTTTCTGCCTCAATGTTAAGTATAGGAAAACCGCAAACCGCTCTGAAAAACGGCACTTCAGAGCGGTTTGCCAGGCGTTTTTTGTTACAGTAGCTGTTCAGTAACAGCTTTACTGTAACAATACATGAAATCTACTACACCAAAAACGCTTCACAAAACCGCAAAACGCTAGCTGAAACGCTGCAGAAAAAGATGAAAAAGCGTTTCAAAATCTGCTAGCATTTTGCGGATCTGCTAGCGGTTTTTGGTGTGCACCAGGCCTCAGAGCGCTGCTCTACTTCTGAGAGGGCACACAATGCCTGTCATGTACAATGAATGTCAGTTACATTGCCTGCCCCTTTTCCTCCGCACACACTTCTTCCCATAGCACCATGACCAGGGCCGGTTTTAGACTCTGCTGCCTGAGGCAAACTTGTGATGATGCTTCCCCTTCCTCTCCATTTGGAATGATCGCACAGCACCTGACAATTTACTAATATAATGTTCTCACATGACATGCTGCAGCTCAACACAATAGCACACTGGCTGGCTGTGAGTCTGTAACAAACAAATTGCTCACCATCAGCCACTCCATTCCTCCTCAGTCAGGACAGCAGTGCCACCTCCTCCCTTCTGCTGTGCAAGTCACATGAAACACTGCTGCTCTCCTGCCTCCCCCCCCCTCCTCACTCACTGTCAGACTCCTCACACAGCATGACAAGCTGCTTTTCCCCAATAATGACCTCCTGCCTCCTCCCTTCTCACTCACTGGCAGACTCTTCACACAGCACGACAAGCTGCTTTTCCCCAATAATGACCTCCTGCCTCCTCCCTCCTCACTCACTGTCAGACTCCTCACACAGCACAACAAGCTGCTTTTCCCCAATGATGCTCTCCTGCCTCCTCCCTCCTCACTCACTGTCAGACTCCTCACACAGCACAACAAGCTGCTTTTCCCCAATGATGCTCTCCTGCCTCCCCCTCCTCACTCACTGCCAGACTCCTCACACAGTACAACAAGCTGCTTTTCCCCAATAATGACCTCCTGCCTCCTCACTCACTGTCAGACTCCTCACACAGCACAACAAGCTGCTTTTCCCCAATGATGCTCTCCTGCCTCCCCCTCCTCACTCACTGCCAGACTCCTCACACAGCACAACAAGCTGCTTTTCCCCAATGATGCTCTCCTGCCTCCCCCTCCTCACTCACTGCCAGACTCCTCACACAGTACAACAAGCTGCTTTTCCCCAATGATGCTCTCCTGCCTCCCCCTCCTCACTCACTGCCAGACTCCTCACACAGTACAACAAGCTGCTTTTCCCCAATAATGACCTCCTGCCTCCTCACTCACTGTCAGACTCCTCACACAGCACAACAAGCTGCTTTTCCCCAATGATGCTCTCCTGCCTCCCCCTCCTCACTCACTGCCAGACTCCTCACACAGCACGACAAGCTGCTTTTCCCCAGTGCTGCTCTCCTGTCTCCCCCCTCCTCACTCACTGCCAGACTCCTCACACAGCACAACAAGCTGCCTTTCCCCAGTGATGACCTCTTCACCTCACTCTCCTCTCGCTTCTCCTCCTACTCTGACTGCATGCTGTTAGTGTGTAAACAGTACAATAATGCTGCCCCTGAAATCTCTGCACCTGATGCAATTGTTTCACCTTGCTTCTTGTGAGAACCTGCCCTGAGCATGACCCCAGCTCAGTACAGTCTATATCCTCCTCCGCAGAGCCAAGCCATATAATCATCCTGTAGCGCTGTGCCCCCCACCCAGTATAGCTACACTCAACACCAGTAAGATGGCAACATCATGAAGAAGTATAAATAGCTATATGCAAATCACAATGATGGTAAAAAAAAAGAGTCCTATGCAAATTAACTTCCCGGGCGTTTAATTTCCATACTATTTTTGTACCAAAAGTGGTACATTTTTTTGAAAAGCGTTTCTTTACATTGTAAGCAGTTTTGAGGACCACTCAGATCCGGAACAAGGTCCTCCAGCACCCAAGGCTGAGACACCAAAGTGCGCCCCTCCATCCCTCTCACCCCAGCCATCACACACTGATTGCTATTAGACTAAGAGGCGCCCCAGGGCCCCCCAACACCCTAATCTCTAGTTATCTGGCTTGCAGTCACTGCCATGTATCCCTTATTCCCCTTTTCTTATTTCTCTCTGCTTCAAACACAATAGGGGAATGATAGCTGAGCGAGTTGTGTGCCCCCTCCTACACTGCGCCCTGAGGCTGGGGCCTCTCTCACCTCTGCCTCAGCCCCGCCCTGCACCCCCTCCTACACTGCGCCCCGAGGCTGGAGCCTCTCTCGCCTCTGCCCCGCCCTGCACCCCCCTCCTACACTGCGCCCTGAGGCTGGAGCCTCTCTTGCCTCTGCCTCAGCCCCGCCCTGCACCCCCCTCCTACACTGCGTCCCGAGGCTGGAGCCTCTCTCACCTCTGCCTCAGCCACGCCCTGCACCCCCCTCCTACACTGCACCCTGAGGCTGGGGCCTCTCTCGCCTCTACCTCAGCCTCGCCCTGCGCCCCCTCCTACACTGCGCCCCGAGGCTGGAGCCTCTCTCGCCTCTGCCCGGCCCTGCACCCCCTCCTACACTGCGCCCTGAGGCTGGAGCCTCTCTCGCCTCAGCCCCACCCTTCACCCCCCTGCTACACTGTGCCGTGAGGCTGGACCCTTTCTCGCCTCTGCCTCTGCCCTGCACCCACTCCTACACTGAGCCCTGAGGCTGGAGCCTCTCTCGCCTCTGCCCGGCCCTGGGACCACTTGCAAGTTGCATGTGTACAATATTTTAAAAAAAGCACCTTTTTTTCCCCCTTTAATTTTTTTTTTTTACTTTATTATTTGCTACTATGGGCAGTAGTGCTGTCCATAGCTTTTTTTTTTTTTTTTTTTTAATCTCTACACCTAGATTTTTTTTATTTTTTATTGAATCCAATAAAGATGTTTGTATTGCATCCAATACAAAAACATTGAATAGGCTGCCTGATGTGATGACGCATCAGAGGGACACGGCGGGGGATGTGATCCCCGGGGGACAGGAAGTGATGGAGGAAGGCGAACAGAGATCGCCACTGGGGATCGACGAGAAGACGATGAGAATGCTCTCACAGAGAAGCCACAGGTGAGTAATTGTAGTAACTGGATGAGCCCGACACTTCCTTACCATTTCTAGCAATTGTTTTTTACAGACGAGTCAGGCTCATGCTTAACCACTTAATATCTCAGTCGTTTTCAGCTTATGCATCCGAGCAATGTTCACCTCCCATTCATTAGCCTATAACTTTATCACTACTTATCACAATGAACTGATCTATATCTTGTTTTTTTCCACCACCAATTAGGCTTTCTTTGGGGGGTACATTTTCCTAAGAGCCACTTTACTGTAAATGCATTTTAACAGAAAGAATAAGAAAAAAAATGAAAAAAATTCATTATTTGTCAGTTTTCGGCCATTATAGTTTTAAAATAATACATGCCTCCATAATTAAAACCCACGTATTGTAATTGCCCATTTGTCACGGTTATTTCACCTTTTAAATTATGTCCCTATCACAATGTATGGCGACAATATTTTATTTGGAAATAAAAGAGCATTTTTTCCGTTTTGCATACATCACTATTTACAAGCTTATAAAAAAAAAAAGAGAGAGAAATATTTCATCTTTACATAGATAAATAAACTTTAAAAAGTTTAGACCCTTAGGTAAATATTTATGTGTTTTTTTTTTATAGTAATGTTTTTTGTTTTTTTTTATTAAACATTTTATGTGGGCATTTTTGGGAGGGTGGGATATAAAAGTGTTTTATTTGGGGAAATATTTGTGTATTGTAATGTTTTTTTTACATTTACTTGTAGTTTTACTTTTTGGCCACAAGATGGCAATCTCGAGTTTGTTTACATGACGTCACTCTAAGCATACAATGTACGCTTAGAGGGACACAGCTTCAGAAAGAGCGAAGCTTCCGAGAGAAGCTGTCGCTTTTTCAGCGGGGGAGAGGAATCAGTGATCGGGCTCCATAGCCCGATACATTGATTCCGTGGCTACCGAATCCGCGGCCGGGAGTGCGCGTGCATGTGCGCGATCGGCCGCGGGAGCGCGCCTGTCCTCCTTGACGTTTTTATACGTTAAGGAGGACAGTGGTTGAAGAGACTCTGTACTGAAAAAACATCCCCTGGGAGGTACTCACCTCGGGAGGGGGGAAGCCTCAGGGTCCCAATGAGGCTTCCCCTTCCCCTGTAGCTGCAGGCAGTCCAGTGCTGACTCCCCCGAAGTGTCCCGCTCGACAAGCCTGACAAGGCTTGAAATATTTGCCTTCCCTGGCTCCAGTGGGGGCGCTGTTGTGGCTCTCAGCATGGAAATAGACCGTCTCTGTTGGGTCCGCTCTACTACGCAGGTGCTGGAGACTTGCGCCTGCGCAGTAGAGCGGACCAACAGCGATCACCTATTTCCACGTATCTCAGAGCGGAGAGCCGATACTGCGCCTGCGCTGGAGCCAGGAAGGTAAATATTTACATCCCCGCTGTTCGGAGAGGCACAGCGAGACCACCGCGGGACACAGGAGGACAGGGGAAGCCTTGATAGGATCCGGACGCTTCCCCCACCCGTGGTGAGTACCCCCCAAGGGAACTTTTTATAGTTACAGGTTTTCCTTAATGCTAGCGAAGTTAAAGGGCAAATGAAGTGAGAGTGATATGGAGGCTGCCATCTTTATTTCCTTTTAAACAATACCAGTTGCCCAGCAGCCCTGCTGATTTCTTTGGCTGCAGTAGTGTCTGAATCACACCAGAAACAAACATGCAGCTAATCTTTTCAGAAAAACCTGATCTGATGCATGCTTGTTCAGGGTCTATGGCTAAAAGTATTAGAGGCAGAGGATCAGCAGGACAGCCAGGCAACTGGTATTGCTAAAAAGGAAATAAGTATGGCAGCCTCCAATATCACTCTCACTACAGTTGTCCTTTAATTATGCTTTTGTACATATTGGGTGAAAAACAACAAATGATAAAAATAGCATTTTACAACCAAGATAACAGTTGCATAGCCCATGCCAGAGAACTGGAGGATAAACATTGTCGAATCTACACAAATGTTCCCATTATCAACAGGAACCAGATTCATACGATTGTCTGCTGGTCACACACTGAAGGGGCCCATACACTAATCGATTTCAGCCATCGATCAGAAATTGATTCTATCCAATCAGCTGATTGATCGATTTGCGGCTGATTTCATCTGACATGATGGAAAATCTAGGTTGATCTACTGCCAGCAGCAGATCAATGGCACAGAGTTGCACTGGATCTAATGGTCCAATAATGCATTTAGATTGATTTTTTTATTGTTTTATAGAAACAGGTATCGATTACAGTGCTCACACCAAAACTGCATTGTAGTCTTCACACTCAATGCAATTACCCTATTGTCTTTGGACACTCATTGAATAATTATACACTGCTGCCATCTAGTGGTGAGCTCTGCGTACTGAGCCCCAAACAAGAAAGGGATCTTTTGCTTTATATAGTGGCGTAGCAATAGGGGTTGCAGAGGTAGCGACCGCGTCCGCATCAGGGCCCATGGGTCAGAGGGGCCCTCCCTCAAGCACAATATTAGCTCTCTATTGGCCCTGTGCTGGTAATAATCACTTCTATAGATGCTTTAAATAGTAGTAATCATTAACAGACTGTTCCCCATGCCCTTCTTGCACCTCTGACACTGTAGTTGCCATTGGCAGGTGTTGGTGCGCCATATCAATTGTTATGTATAGAGTGCTTGGGGGGCCCCATGTAAAACTTCCACCAGGGCCCACAGCTCCTTAGCTACACCACTGGCTTTATACCACAGAGAATGGTAGCAGTCAGTATCTGCAGTGATTGTCTGTAGGAAGGTGGCAGCCCACAGCAATTAGGGGTGGTCAATTAGATGCAAAGCATTCTGACTTAATTCAGGATTATGCACTTTGTATATGCAAATTTTGCAGCTTGAAAATGGACCAAACAAATCAGAGGCGTAGCTAAGGTGCTGTGGGCCCTGATGCAAGTTTTACAATGGGGCCCCCAAGCACTCTATACATAACAATTGATACAGCGCACTAAAACCTGCCAATGGCAACTACAGTGTCAGAGGTGCAGGAAGGGGGTGGGGAACAGTTTGTTAATGATTACCACTATTCCAAGTATCTATAGAAGTGATTATTATGAGCACAGGACCAATAGAGCTAATACTGCAGCTGAGGGAGGGCCCTTCATGGCCCCGATGAGGTCACAACCTCTGCACCCCCTATGGCTCCACCCCTGATACTAATCCTATTTTCAAGCTGCATATAGCTGCATTAATAGCCCTTGGGATAATTTGTATTTCATTGACCATTCCCTACAGCAATGAGTTGGGGGGCTCATCAGCCTCTAACAGTGACTTAAAAAGAAACTCCAACCAAAAATTGAACTTCATCCCAATCAGTAGCTGATACCCCCTTTTACATGAGAAATCTATTCCTTTTCACAAACTGATCATCAGGGGGCGCTGTATGACTGATATTGGGGTGAAACCCCTCCCACAAGAAAATTTCAAACTTTTGTGGGAAATCGCTGTTTGCAACTGCCAAAAACCATGCAGCAGCTACATCACCTGCCAGCAGTAAAATGTTCACTGGAGTTCCTCTTTAATATATTCCAACTGTAGTTTAGAGGTGCTGTGGTGAAATATAGTAGAATGCAGTACATTATTCAGGATACCCTCAAAGGAAACATACTAGTAAAAAAAAAGTTCCACTTACCTGGGGCTTCCTCCAGCCCGTGGCAGCCATCCTGTGTCCTCGCCGCAGCTCTGGAAGTTCTTCTCCGCTGCAGAACCCAACCTCGCCAGGTGGCAGGAGGAAGCCCCAGGTAAGTGTTTTTTTTTTTTCTTGCTTGGACCTCTTCTTTAAAGTAACCCAGAGCTGACGTAATATAAAAAAAAAAAAGTGATACTTACCCGGGGCTTCATCCAGTCCCATAAGCACATGAGTTTCTCACCATCCTCCCACGGTCTGCCGTACAACCCTGGTAACTGGTTCAGTCACATCAGACGGGGTCTTCTGCGCATGAGCGGGAGATCCGCACACGTGCAGAAGACCCAGACTGGACCTGACTGAGCCGGTTACCAGGGCTGATCGCAGCCGAACAGCAGACCGCAGGAGGGCGGCGTGGGGTTCAGGCATGCTTATGAGACTGGAGGAAGCCCCAGGTAAGTGTTGATCCTTTTTTTTTATATTACGTCAGCTCTGGTACGCTTTAAAGTTAATCAGTATTATGGATTTATATAGCACTGACCTCTTCTGCAGCACTTCTCAGAGTACATAGTCATGTCACTGACTGTCCTCAGAGGAGCTCACAACCTCATCCCTACTATAGTCCTATGTCCTACCATATTATTATCCTATACAATAATGAGCATATGTCCCTGCTGCAAATGAACTGCGCATGTGCCGTAGGGACAGACTGAGACAGGAGCAGGTCAGGGGGCGGCCGGGTGGGCGCACGGCAGGCACGCACGTATGGGCGCTGGCATGTGGCAGCAAAGACAGACCTAGAGCCCGTTTTTAACCATGTGTGCGCGTGAACGCCTTGACTGATTTCAACGGAACTTAGTATGCAGATCTCTACCTGAAATGAATTTACTACAGCCAATCAAAATTTACCTATTGATTTTCAAGGGTAATATTTACATTACTGCCATTCTTACACTATTAGTGGCATAGGCCTGAAGTCTGGTACAGTCAGTCATTGGGTGACTGGAGCTCAAATTTTCAAAAGGGGGCAGGGCCACAAACATCCAGATTTGTTTAATTTCAGTGGTAAAATGCAAATTAATGCCAAGGACCCCAAAGCTCATAAACGTGGTCATTAAGTGACTGTTTGTCTAGGTTACAAACAGTAGGTGGAGCCAAAAAACCCTAATTTTTTTTACATGGTAAAATATAAACTGCAGCCATTCTTACACTGTTAATGGCAGGGTTCCCAAACTTGACACAATTGGCCACTGTGTGACTGGGATTAATATTCAGAATAGTGAGTGAAGCCTACAACAGCCAATCAAGATTCACCTATTGATTTTCAAGGGGAATATTTAAACTGTTGCCATTCTTAAGGGGCTCATGCACTAGTCGATTTCAGCCTTCAAACAATTGATCGAATCAATTGCCAGTTGATCTGCAGCAGATTTCAATCAATTTGGTAGATCTAGGTCGATCTGCTGCTGGCAGCAGATTGATGGACCATAGAGTTGCATTGGATTTAACGGTCCAATAATGCATTTATATCGATTTTCAATAGATTTCATTCTGATATCTATTGTAAATCTGTTCCTAGAAAGATTCCTGTGAGATTAGACTTGACAGACATCTGACAGAAATCTGATCATTGAATCTGCGATAAATCTAAGGGCCCTTTTCCACTAGCAATCGCTAGCGTTCACGCTGAACGCTAGCGATTGCGGATCAGCAAAAGGCAAAAAATTCCCAGCGCTTTCCCGACGTTTGCGATCGCGATTTTGCTATGCACTGCATAGCATAATCGCGGCAAAAATCGCTCCGCGGCATGATCGAGTAAAAAAACGAATCGCGGTAGTGGAAATTACCTACCGCGATGCCTATGTTAAAAAGCAAACCGTAGCGATTTTAAAATCACTAGCGGTTTGCGATTAAGCAGTCGCAAACGCCGTAGTGGAAAAGGGCCCTTAGTGTATGGCCACCTTTACACTGTTAATGGCAGAGGCCTCAAACCTGGGGAGGTACTTACCTCAGAAAACAATTTTGGATTCCCATAGAGAGCCTATATTATACATATAAAATATAAAACTTTTCTTGTTCTACATTAAAAGACCATATTGTTTTTATTTTACTATATGAGGTAGGTTTAGTATTTCATGATCAGAAAACTTGACCTGCAGGTCCAAATCACATTTGATCACTCCTATTCCTCACCAAGATTGCTTTGTGCTATTAGAAACCCCCCACCACAAATCTAACATGTTTCAACTCCCTATAATGGAGCCGTGGTCAGGGAAAAAGTGCAAGGTGTATAGAACAAATCACAACATATGGAAAATTTTTATTTTCCATATGTTGTGATTGCAAAGTGATTTGTTCTATACACCTTGCACTTTTTCCCTGACCACGGCTCCATTATAGGCAGTTGAAACATGTTGGATTTGTGGTGGGGGGTTTCTAATAGCACAAAGCAATCTTGGTGAGGAATAGGAGTGATCAAATGTGATTTGGACCTGCAGGTCAAGTTTTCTGATCATGAAATACTAAACCTACCTCCATATAGTAAAATATGGTCTTTTAATGTAGAATACACACTCCAATGAGTTCTGGGTCACCATGAGCTTGCTGGTTAGTCTGTACCTTTCCATGTTACAAGCCCTACTGCATAGAGCCAAAATAATCCATGCCATGCACTGATGAGGATCAACCAATCCGAAACAGTCTGTATGCATGTTGGATTATTATGGCTCTGTACAAATCAACAAGCTGACACATCATTGCATTCCAGCGGTTCTGGAGGTGTGTTTAGCTTTAAAGAGACTCCGTAACAAAAATTGCATCCTGTTTTTTATCATCCTACAAGTTCCAAAAGCTATTCTAATGTGTTCTGGCTTACTGCAGCACTTTATACTATCACTGTCTCTGTAATAAATCAACTTATCTCTCTCTTGTCAGACTTGTCAGCCTGTGTCTGGAAGGCTGCCAAGTTCTTCAGTGTTGTGGTTCTGCTATGCACTCCCCCCTCAGGGGGGAAAGAAACACACAAATGATCTCTTGAGATTCAAAAGGACGGCTGTATACAGCCTGCTTGTGTATGGATGTATTTTCTATGTGTGGACATGCTGTACATCAACCTACTTCCTGTTTTGCTGGCCATTTTGTTTGTTTATAAACAAACTTTTTAAAACTGTTTTTAACCACTTTTAATGCGGCGGGGAGCGGCGAAATTGTGACAGAGGGGAATAGGAGATGTCCCCTAACGCACTGGTATGTTTACTTTTGTGCGATTTTAACAATACAGATTCTCTTTAAAGGGACTCCGAGCAGTGCAGAAACTATGGAAAGATGCATATCATTTTAAAGCGCTCTTTCTCCTCTTTCCAATGATATATAAACCGCAGCCCTACGCCTTTTAGTTTGCCATTTTCGCGATTGAAATTGCAGCGGCTGCAATTTCGATCGCGAAAATAGAGAAAACTAAAAGGCGTAGGGCCGCGGTTTATGTGTCGTCAGAGGAGAAAGAGAGCTTTAAAATGATATCCATCTTTCCAAAGTTACTTGTATTACACTGGGCGACTTTTCTCAAAGTCAGCAGCTCCATTCAGCAGAAAAAGTCGTCCTGTGTAATACAAGTAACTATGGAAAGATGGATATCATTTTAAAGCTCTCTTTATCCTCTTTGACGACCCCTAAATCGTCACCCTATGCCTTTTAAGTTTCTCTATTTTCACGATCGAAATCGCAGCAATTTCAATCGCGAAAATAGCGAAAACTAAAAGGCGTAGGGCAGCGGTTTATATATCATTGGAAAGAGGAGAAAGAGCTTTAAAATGATATGCATCTTTCCATAGTTTCTGCACTGCTCGGAGTCCCTTTGAAGGGACACTTAAACAAAAAAAATGAGTTTTACTCACCTGGGGCTTCCAATAGCCCCCTGCAGCTGTCCGGAGCCCTCGCCGTCTCCCTCCAATCCATCTGGCCCTGCCGGCAGCCACTTCCTGTTTCGGTGACAGGAGCTGACAGGCTGGGGACATGAGTGATTCTTCGCGTTCCCAGACACATTAGCACCCTCTATGCTGCTATATGGTATATGATATATGCTATAGTAGCATAGATGGTGCTATTGTGGCCAGGAACGCGAAAAATCACTCGCGTCCCCAGCCTATCAGCTCCTGTCACCGAAACAGGAAGTGGCTGCCAGCGGGCCAGGAGGATCGGAAGGAGACGGCGAGGGCACCGGATAGCTGCAGGGGGCTATTGGAAGCCCTAGGTGAGTAAAACTCATTTTTTTGGTTTGACTTAAGTGTCCCTTTAAGGGTAACAATGGTTAATTTGCATATATTCAGCAGTGTTGCACTGGGAGACATCTCAAAGCTCACTCTAACCTGAATTTTTTTTTTTTTTTTATTGCAAATTCTTTCTATTTTAAGAAAGCAAACTTTTGTTTGAATGTAGAATAAGTTATATTTTATATGTATAACTATATATAGGCTCCCTCTATGGCATAAATGTCAAACTCTGCCCCGTGGGCCAAATCTGGCCCTCAGAGCCATTAAATTTGGCCCGCAATTGGTTTCCCCACTGCTTGCATTATGTTTGGCCCACTCTAGACCACCAGGGAAGCCATATTGGAGGTGAAGCCCTAGAACTCCAGGGAAGCCATATTGGAGGTGAAGCCCTAGAACTCCAGGGAAGCCATATGGGTTAGATATGCAAAATAACTAAACACTAGGGAACTGTATAGGGGAGGATAGGTGCCTCTAAACTCCCAATAAACTGTGTAGGGGAAGGTGGGGGCCTCTAGACTCCAGGGAACTGTATAGGGGAGGGAGGGCCACTAGACATCAGTATAGGGGTTGGAGGGGGGCCATTAGACACCTGGGAACGTCATAAGGGAGGAAAGAGGCCAGTAGACATTGAGGTTGGCCCACGACTAGGTCCCAGTGTACAATTTCAGCCCTCTTTGTATTGGAGTTCGACACCCCTGTTCTATGGGAATCAAAATTGTGTTTTCTGATAGTTATCAGTTTATGTGTATTGGGGTACTTACCTCAGTAGGGGGGAGGCCTCGTCCCACGGTGCTCTCGCTGAGCCCCTCCTAAGCCACAGCCGACAATTTACCTTCCCTGGCTCCAGCGCAGTGGAGCAGACCCGACTGGGATCGGCTTTTTCCACCTGATCCCGAGCCAAGAACAGATACTGCGCTGGAGCCGCAGAGGTAAATATTTACATGGCCGCCGTTCAAGGGGCCCTGTGGGACGGAGGAGGATGGGGGAAGCCTTGATAGGATCCAGTGGTTTCCCCTTCCCAAGGTAAGTACTCCCCAGGGGCACTTTGTTACTTTGGGTAAAGTTGGATTTCGGTTTTATTCCCTTTTATTTTGATAGGCAAATGTCTTGTGTGTTATTTTTACGTTTGCAAATATTCTTTCTGCATTTGTTCCACTTTTCGGAAAATGGGCGGATGTAAAGCTTTATGCAGCTTGGGAATGGACCAATCAAATGCAGCCAATACAATTGCTTGGCCCATTTCTGAGCTGCACAAATGTGCATAAAATTAGCATCTCACTGACCATTCCAGCGATTAGGACAGGGACTCTCCCTCCAGCCAATGTCATTCAACCCGGCAATGCAGCTCTCCTACATCCGCTCCACATCAATAATCATAAACAGAGGCAAACGTTTTTAAAGAAAGAATGTTTATTGGAAGGATAAGTGTCGCCCCCGGCACAAGTCAAAACAGGTCCTCTGTCACCCCTTCAGTACCTCCGTACAGGGATCAGGCCTGGTAAGATCTGCTACAATGACACTTTATCTCCAGGGAGGTGCCAGACTATAAATATCTTTAGCTTGATTTACTTGTACATCTGCATGCAACTCATCCTCTCCTCTCTAGCGCCCCCTAGTGACCTGCACCCTGCAGGACGTACAGATGAATGAACCTAGTGTGAAATCTCTAACAGTAACTTAGCTGCACCCACAAAATGTGCAACAGCACCCCCTGCTGGTAATTACTACATCACTTTTACTGGCTGCACCTCTAGTACAAAGGGCAAAACAACTTCACCACCATCCCGTGAAAGTCTGACCTCAGAACACAGAATAAAACCTTCTGAAAGAATTGGGTGAAAGTATTGCAGAGAACCTGCCAGAAGTTGCAATTTTGTAAACGGACACCAGAAGCTGGTTTTTGTGTGGAGGGGGACCCAACGTCAGTCTCTCTGTGATTAAAAGCTTGCTCTGCATTCTGGAATCACTATGATATTCTCTATTGCTCAGTGTGCCGAGAAAGCCCTAATCACCGGCCTGCACGGACGTGACCTTGAATGCCAACCTAGAGCCATGTCCCGCCCCTTCCTGCAATCCAACAAATGAGTTCCACTGTTGGCATGTGAGATGCTAATTTTTAGATGGCAGGAAGAGGCGGAGTCATGGGCTGATTTTATTGGGGGCTTTCCCAGCACACAGTAGTGGAACTGATAGAAATAAAGACCCGCGTGTATGCCCCGTCCCCAGGGTCAGTCTACAAAGCGCAGCAGATCAGGACAGCTCCGCATGCATTGGGCGGCTCTGCTGGAGGAGGGGACTAATGCTGGAACAGAGGACAAAAACACACACACCAGTGTCACGCACACTTATTACACATCAGTTATATTCTATATAGAAAATATATATCATATATAGGTGAAATGGGTGGAAGAGTTGAGGAAACATTTATAATTTTGTAAAATACAAAGTTAATCCTAAAATTCATCAATCGAGGAAATAGCAATATACAGTCAGGTACAGTAGTAGCACACAGAATCAGACATGCGCTGATTAGTAGGGTCTGGGTGAGAGGGGGCGTGTCACGTCTCCGCAGACAGTGCAAAAACACTAAAAACTTTATTGCAACCACCGTCGCCTAACAGCCAGAGTGACAGCGAGGAGTGGTGGCATCCGATTGGTGGAGGAGCACCAGCAGTCATGCGGAAGATAAAAAGCGGGCGCACACAGGACTAAACGCATTGATTATCACAGCACATGTTACGGAGGGGGGTTGGTGACCCCGCCCCCTGCGATTACGTGAGAATGGCACTGCGTTCTGCTGCTCACAGCTCACAGATGGAGGTGTGCACCACGTAGTTGTTCTCAAAGTGATAGACACTGCGGCAGGTCTCCACCGACCTCTTCTGCATACCTAAAAGACCAGACAAATTCCCAATGTCAATACAGGGAGGAGCTCCCAATAAATACAAAAATAGCTTAATTTATCCCATTTACTAAGGCTAGCCCAGGATTTTCCCCACACTTAAAGAGGCCCTGTAGTGACACATAGAATGCAGTAAATTATTTAGGATACCCACTTTTATGCTCATGTTCCTGCTTTCAGCTTTAAAAACACTTCCCATAGGGAAGGAAGGGAGTGTCAGTGTTTGTGATTGATTTGGGGGGTGGTCAGGGTGATTAAGGTAGGGGAGGGGGCAGCTAATGTTTGTGGCCTCAAGCAGCACATAAATCCCCCCCCCCCCCCCAACAGTGGGTGTGGCCTTGACATGTGGGTGGAGCCACTATACAGCCAGATGTAGGTACCAAACCCACCCCCAGTATAGGTGACCAGATGTCCCAGAAGTATAAAGCCCCTTCCCTAGGATTGGTGGCCAGATGTACCCACAGTATAAGTGGTAAGGTGCCCCAATATAACTGGTCCCTGAGCAGTGGGTGGGATTTTAGGTAGGTGTGGTGTTCTGCGCGGGGCCCCCTAGACCTCAGATGAGCGCAAGACTTAAGGTGGGTATACGTCAGATAAGAAAAAAAAGTCTTTGGAAAATGAAAGATCACAGACCAATTTTACCCCCTTCCATATAGTATAAGAGCCATACTCTACAGTCTATTCTATGGAGCTGAACTCCCCATCAGATAAAAATATTTGCAAGATGCTGCACACACAGATGCTGTACACATGCAACAGATCAGTCTCTGCAAAAGATCTGTTCCTGAAAACTGCATTCATAGTCTATGATATCTGCAGATCTCATACACACCTTGTTTAACAGACAATTATCTGCAGATCAGAACCCCCAGGATGGATCTTCAGATCGGCAGATAATAGTCTGATCTGCAGATGAATGTCCGTTAAACAAGGTGTGTATGAGATCTGCAGATGAATGCAATATTCAGGAACGGATCTTTTGCATGTGTACAGCATCTTGCAAAGATTTGTCTGATGGGGAGTGCAGCTCCATAGAATAGACTGCGTAGAGTATGGCTTTTATACTACATGGAAGGGGGTAAAATTGGTCTGTGATCTTTCATTTTCCAAAGACTTTTTTTCTTATCTGACGTATACCCACCTTAAGTCTTGCGCTCATCTGAGGTCTAGGGGGCCCCGCACAGAACACCACACACCTACCTAAAACCCCACCCACTGCTGACCTTTAGTGGGCACATCAATCAGCCGTGCGAGTAACTTCAAATGCAGGAGGTGACATCACTTCTACATATGTAGTCAGCGATACTTTGCACCGCTCTGTCCGTCGGGTCCCACACTGATCTGCAGGCCTTTCCCCGCGCTGATCTGCAGGTCTGAACAGGGAAGATGGGAGGGATACACGGGGCAGCCCCTGCAGGAAATGAGTCGCTTGTAGCTAGCAGTGGCCCTGGGAGGGTGTCATCGTTAGTGACTGGGGCCAGTAATGGTGATTAAGGAGGGAGGAGGGGTTAGAATCAGTGTTGGCTATTGGGGTGGGGTAAAGGGGTCAGTGTTGGTGATTTGGAGGGGGAGGAGCAGTGTTATTGATTGAGGTGGGGAGGGGTCAGTGCTGGCACTTGAGGTCAGTGTTGCTAATTGGGGTGGAGGGGGTGGGGTCAGCGATTAGCGGTAGGGACTCACCGATGATCTGGTCTCTGCGTTGCAGCCGGTAGGTCTCTCTCCCCACACAGTGCTGGTAGATAAAGATTCCCAGCTCGGACAAGTCATCGATCTTCTCTGTCACCACCAGCTCTTCACTCACCAGGTAGGTCTGGGGCAGGTAGGAGCCGCTCTGTGGCAATCAGAGGATGAGGAAAGCACAGATTAAACAGATGTGATATTAAAACCGTGGATCATACAACCAGCATGCATGTCTTATAATCTGGTGTATGCAGTTCCCAGCATGCCTTTCTCCTGTCTGCTCGGTGGTCACATGTTTATATCCCCGCCCCATTCCTGAAGAGCAAAGTCAAAATGAACTTCCGCACACTCATGCAAATCCATTCACAAAAATCATGCAGCAATCAATGCTGTCCCTACAGCCAAGCTAAAAGCTGGGATCTTCGTTACAGGAATAAAAAGTCACTTGCGTAGTCACATACACCACGTAGAGGTAGCCCAGTGTCGTATGCGTCCTAACTCTGGCCCTGTAACATGCATAGCACAAACATGCACGCATTCAGCGCTATGCATATTACAGGGCAAAAAGTGAGGACATGACACCTCTACGCGGTTTATGTGACTACGCAAGAGACTTATTCTAGTAACGAAGATCCCAGCTTTTAACTTAGCGGTAGGGACAGCATTGATTGCTGCATGATTTTTGTGAATGGATTTGCATGTGCGGAAGTTAATTTTGACTTTGCGGTTTTGCTTGCCACACCCCTTCCAGCACCTCCCTATTACATCTGCCTGTGTTTAAACGTCCTAGCTGGAGGTGAGGATCCTGTTGTGTCTTTCTTTACATTCCTGGAGAGATCTGACTGCCCAATACAGCGCCTCCACATACACCACTGATCAGTGATTGGAGGATTGTCAGAGTGGGGCGGGGCTCAGATACCTGTATTCTTCATACTCCTAACATGCCTGTGCATTTACCACAATCCATGACAAGTTCCTATACAATACAGGATAACTATACTAGATTGGGAGAGTCTGCTATATGGGATTCTAGACCACAACATACATTTTTCACATTTACCCCATATAGAAATAATCACTTAACACCAGAATCTTTAAGTACGTATTCCTATAGTTATATACAAAAATTATATAGAATTATAAAAAAACACAAAAACCACAAAACATAAAAAGAGTACCTGTTAAAACTAAAATTAGCAATAACGTATCTCATTACCAGCCCCTCAGTTTGCTCTCTTTCAGTCTAGTTTCATTTTCTGGATTCAGCAGCCCTTGCTTTCTTTATAATGTAGAAAAGACTTGCGCCTCCCTTATTTGCATATGTATGCATTTAGCCACACCCATCACCAGAACACTCAATTTCTACCGTGGAATGGTCCCTTTCATTTCTCTATTTTCCCCATACGCTTATCTAGCAAGGAGTTGTACAGGAATTCATCAATTAAAGGGGAACTTCAGCCTAAACATACTGTCATCAAGTTGCATTAGTTATGTTAACTAGGACAGGTAATATAATCTCTTACCCACCCTGTTTTAAAAGAACAGGCAAATGTTTGTGATTCATGGGGGCAGCCATCTTTTTGGTTGAAAGGAGGTGACAAGGAGCAGGAGACAGTTCCAACTGTCTTGTGTCCTGATTACCCCTCCCAGCTGCACACGCTAGGCTTCAAATGTTAAATTCATTGTATAAAAAAAAAAAAAAAAAAAAAAAAAGGGCACCAAAACAGAACATCAGAAATCCCATCATGCTTTGCACAGCATCAGGGGGAAAAAGCCCGGGCAGTTTTCTTCTGTGCAGCTTAAAATGAGGCTTGTATAAGAGAAACAAAGTTCTGATGCTGTGAAACTTAAAGAACCACCAGGCCTTTTCAGTGCTGCAGTCGATTTTTAGTCCGGAGGTTCACTTTAAAGCCACGATTACCACACACACTGGGAATTGTGTAGCTTTTTTCACAGGCTGGCTCATATTGGATATACATCCAGTATTGAGCATTTCAACAAAGTTGACATAAACCTGATATGACTTGAGGCTGCTTTCACAGTGGGACGTTACAGGCGCACGTTAGTGCAGCCTGTAACGCAGCCCAACTCACAGCAATGAAAACGAAATGGCTGTTCACAGTGCCCACGTTGCGTTACACAGTAACGCTGCACGTTCTAAGTGCAGCATGCTGTGCGTTATACTGGGCTTTAGCCGCGTTAGACTGGTTGCCCATGCGCAGTAATTAGCCACAGGGCTAATATTCACTGCACTGCTGATGCAGCGTTTTCTTCCTGGAGCGGCCGCTTTTTGCGCTGATTGGCTGGCGGGACCACGTGATGCGGAGTGGAACACGGACCACTCCGCATCACGTGGTCCCGCCAGCCAATCAGCGCCACGGAGACACACGGAGCGCATAAAGAGCTGCATAAAGCGGTTCACTCTGGCTTCCTGCTTCAACACCACCAGGCGTTGCGTTAGGGGCACGTTATGCGACCATAACGTCCCCTAAAATGCAACGTCTTGGTGTGAAAGTAGCCTAAAAGAATATATACACATACCTGGGGCTTCCTCCAGCCCCCTTGAGTCTGATCAGTCCCTCGTCCTCCCAGGTTGTTTGGATACGCCGCCGCTAGGTGCCCAGCAATTAAGCCAGTTGGCGCGTAGTGCGCATGCATGGCCGGGTCGCAAATCCCAATCTCGTTTCCGGGAGAGTTCTGCACCTGCGCAGTACTACTACAGGAGCATTCACGGACCGGCTGATTTACCCAGCAAGGAGTGTTAAAGCAAATCTGATGCAAAGCCCGCCACAAAAGTGGATCAGCTGCTCTGAGGGACCAATCAGAATGCTTGATCCAGACTTTTCCAGTACTGCCCCAGTTTCCCTTGCACCGGCATGGATATATTTGTCCCGAGACTCTCCCAAGCCCCCTCCAGCCCTAAAAACTATTAACGCCCAACAAATGTAAGTTTACTTTCTCTCTGGAGAAAAGCGAAAGCCAGAAACAAAGATGGCCGATACCCACCGCCAGCTTCATGAAGAGATCCAGGAGGTTGCGAGGTGGCAGGACTATGGAGGTGTTCAGGTTAATGATGTAACACTTCTGAATCTGCAGATCCAGGTAGGCAGTCAGGAGCTACAAGAGAGGAAGCAGAGTTCATACGATTGGTCACATACCAGACTTGCGTCTGGCACACACATCCAATTTTGTTTGGCCTACACAATCTATTGACCCGCCTACTACATCAAAGTGGTAAAATTAACCAATCAATATTGGATGTGTATGCGCTTACGCTCACAATGTACATACACATTACACACAGTCCATGTATGGGAACACGAGTAGAGCACAGACACTGGGAATCACGTGGAGGGCTGAACGGCCACACACCTTGTCGAAGTCGTGGACGATGGCCGCAGAGTCGCCCTCGGAGAAGCTTGGCACGGGAACATTGATTATGGCAACGTTGTCATCCTCGCGGATATCAGCCTCCTCGGACACGGGGAGGTAGTATGGCTCCGCCACATCATCTACAAAGGACATCTGCCCTTCGTACACCTTGTGCTGAAATATAGAAAACGAGGCTCATAAGACGAGGAGAGCGATGGAGAAGGAAAAAGGGAGGGCAATAAAAAAGCGGCAGCAATACAAGACATGATGGAGGACCAATCAGGGCAAAGGCAACAATGCAGAGGACATCACAAGATTGAGCTCAATGACTCCATCTGTAAGCAAAAGGTCATGGCTATAACGCAACTTCTATCCCTGCACTGTAATACCTTTCTACGACAGCTGGGGGCGTTGGTGAAAGCTTAGGATAACTGCATGGACAATCCAAGACTTGCAGAGAAGATAATATCAGGACAGTAGAGGAAGGCCTCAGTCAAGACCAGCAACTATGGAGCAATGGCCAAACCTAATCAGGGCCATTTTTAGCCTGATGCTGGAAATACACGGTACGTTTTCGCGGCTCGATTCTGCCGCCCGATCGATTCATCTTCTGCTCGTTTTCCTAATATTTTTTCCCAGCATTAGGCATTCCAGGCCATTGCCTGGAGTGCCATTAGTCCTGGGGGGCGGGGCTAGCAACAGCCCTGACAATTATGACAGTTCCCAAACAGGAACTTCTACCCCCACCTACTCTAAGAATGTGGGCAGACCTGAATTTTTACACTCTCCTTCTCTGCTAAAAAAGTTTTCCACCCACAATTCCCGACACCCAGACCAGGAAGAAGCCACTATTAACCTCACCAACTAGTGCTGTCTTCACAGATCCTCCTCAGAGACGTATAGGAAAGGGAAACCTATATAAAAGGGAGGAGTTACACAGTTTGTACCAGGGGCTGTGGAGATGGAGCAATCTTTGGGTACCTGAAGATCCACCAACTCCTAATAAAATTTAAGCTTAAAGAAAGACATGACAGAGTGCCATTTCTCAGATAATAGACTACATATAACAATCTTGTTGATTATTTATGAGAAGTAGAGGTGTCAGTGGATTAATAAACTGAGTCAGAGTCAAATGATTTTGGCCACTCCCACCTATCAGTGGAGACAATCAAAATGACTAATAAATGAGCATAATTTATAGTGTGATACAGCATTGCTTACCCGTGGCACGAAGAACTTGTACATGCAGGCCCCGCCTACTATGAGCCCAGCCAAGATGAAGGCCACACCCAGCAGGGTAAGCAGGCAGTGTCCAGTGGAACGGTGGCTGTCTATCCCATGAGTGGCAACTTCTGGGTCCTGCAACATGGAACACTCACTGTAAGACGCCGCACAGAAACCACCCCCCCCCCCCCCCAAACATTCACCAATTATGAAACTTCCCAACTACATACTACAGAGTGACAGATAACCTCCATATTACAGCAGAATGATATGCGATAGACATACAAAATGTACCGAGAGCATGTACACTTCCTCTCTGCTCTAAAAGACAAGCAATAGCATAACCTTTAAAGAGACACTGAAGCAAAAAAAAAAAAAAAAAAAAAAAAAAAAAGATATGATTTATGTGTAGTACAGCTAAGAAATAAAACATTAAGATCAGATACATCAGTCTAATTGTTTCCAGTACAGGAAGAGTTAAGAAACTCCAGTTATCTCTAAGTCTTAAGGTAGCCATACACTAGTCGCCCTCTATTTGAACTTCCTGGTCACGGAGTGACACAGGAAGCGCCGGAACAGAGCCGTGCAGAGCAGAGACGATGCCCGGGAGCCAGCATCAGGTAATGTATACCTGATCGGATCGGCCGCCGCTAGCGACGCGCTCCCTACCCGCGGGCGATCGAGGGTAATTTCCCGCACGGCGCGATCGACGGACCGATCCGATTTCGGGAGGAAATCGGATCGGCGGGTGCGTTTACCGCGAACGATTGGCAGCAAATTCGATCCCAGGATCGAATCTGCTGTCGAAACGGCCGCGAATCGGGCCAGTGTATGGCCACCTTTAGTCATGGAGAGGGCTGTTATCTGACTTTTATTATCTCAACTGTAAGTGAACTGTTTACTTTTTCTCTGCCAGAGGAGAGGTCATTACTTCACAGACTGCTCTGAAAGAATCATTTTGAATGCTGAGTGTTGTGTAATCTGCACATATTAGAGTGATGCAATGTTAGAAAAAACACTATATACCTGAAAATAAAAATACGAGAATATTTTCTTTGCTGCTTATCTTCTAGTAATTATTCATAGTACACAACCAATTCACTATATCATATTTTTTTTCGCTTCAGTGTCTCTTTAAAGACAGACATTTTTTGTTACAGCTGATACAAATCCTGCAATAAATCTGCAGTGTGTCTACTTCCTGCTCTCATGGAAGCAGACAGATTAACATCTTGTTCTTTCAAATAAGCTCATCAGCCGGGGCAGACAGCTGAGGGATCACATTACAGTTGTGATTAGTTACAGATGAGGAGGAACTAGACATGTTAAAGAGAACCCGTAACTTCAAAAAGCTCCCCTGGGGTGTACTTACCTCAGGAGGGGGAAGTCTCTGGATCCCATCGAGGCTTTCCCGCCCTCTGCCCCACAGTGGCAGCGCTGGACCCGCCCGAAACTACAGCCGACAAATTGTCATGCTGTGGTGCTGTAGCGCCTGCAATGCTTTCCTTCCCGGGCTCCAGCGCAGGCGCAGCTCCCCCCGATGGGCTAAGGCAGAAATAGCCGATCCCAGTCGGGTCCACTCTACTGCGCAGGTGACTTGCGCAGTACAGCGGACCCAATTGGAATCAGCCATTGCTGCCTTAGCACGAGCCGAGAGCTGCTACTGTGCCTGCAAAGGTAAATATTTACATGCCCGCCATTTGGAGAGCACTGCCACTGTTGGACAGAGAATGACGGGTAAGCCTCAATAGGATCCAGAGGCTTCTCCCTCTCGAGGCAAGTACCCTCCCCCTCCCCCCCCCCCCCCCCAGGCACTTTTCAAAGTTACAGGTTCTCTTTAAATTCTCTACATACACGGTGAATTTCTCTCAGGGCTCGTTTCCACTGTTGCGGTGCGGAATCGCCTGGATTCCACCGCTGATGAAATCGCATGCGGATGCGATTCCCCATGCGTTTTTTGCCGCGAATTCGCATAGGTGAGGGTATATGCGATTTTAACCATGTCACTGCCTGTGTGAATTTACATCGGTACCTATGCGAATTCGCGGCAAAAAAAAACGCATGCAATTTCCCTATTAAATACATTGCATGCATTCCACTCTCAGGCGAATTCGTTGGCTCATTTGTGCGTTTTTTCACCGCTCAAAAAAAACGCACATCACCAACGCAACAGTGGAAACAGGCCCATTCACTTGCATACCATGTGCGAATCCGCATGCGGATTCGCGATAGTGGAAACAAGCCCTCAGTTTTCCTTTGGTCCCAAGCAAGAGTTCAGGTCCACTTTAAAATGCACAAATTCGCACCAGTGGCTGCTTGGCTGATCATGTGACTCCTCTACAACCCACAGTAG
Source organism: Hyperolius riggenbachi (assembly GCF_040937935.1). Taxonomy (NCBI): domain Eukaryota; kingdom Metazoa; phylum Chordata; class Amphibia; order Anura; family Hyperoliidae; genus Hyperolius; species Hyperolius riggenbachi. Next base: position 24,105,143 of record NC_090653.1, on the reverse strand, counting down.
TCAGCAAGTCCCCCTTGTACAGTCTACTATTGTCTCAGTCAGCAGAACAGAGAGATAGCACAATTCCATTTCCCAAGACTTTGTGATTCACGCAGATATACTTACACAGATGAAAATATGAGTATGAAGCTGTGACCTAAGTCAAGGCCATAGCTGAGAGAGCATCACACCCCCCCCCCCCCCCCAGCATCTACGAGAAACACTCAGGGAGGAGGAAGGAAATGAGGAGAGCTGAGCAAGGACTTCCCAATTTTAAGATCAGCAGCAGTAAACTAGAAAACAGGAGCAGCAATAAAATGGCCAACAGTGATGTGCGCACACACCAGCAGATACGGCAAATCACACAGCCAGACTATTCCCATCACCCCAGGACAGCACATCGGGGATCCAGTAATGAACAGACTGGTGTGTAACCGGTTTACCAGCTACAATGTGCCCCGTGTACTAGAGCCATGGCTGCATGCAACATACTGTTGGTAAAATACTGCATTGTATATTCTAGACTTTTGTTTGCAAATTCATAAGCATACGTATAAAAATCACCGTCCGGAGATTTGGGTACAGGATACAGCCGGTATATGGCTGATCCTGCTGCTGCACAAGTCCCCGGAGGCGTTAATTACTATTGCCCCTCCAGGTCCATGTGGATAGTGGGGAATGATGTAATTCAGCTTCCAGCTGTCGCTGGCGGCCGAATTACAGCGTTTTAAAAGTAACCTCAGTCTTCTGACGGTGCCGAAGTTACTCACTGTTCACCGCTATAGCTGTAATTCCTATTACAGTCTATGGTGGCGCTAGCTGCGCCCAAATCTCCTGCGCTGTTATTACAGCGCTCTATAAAGAGTTTCACAGGTGCAGTAGACTTCGGTAATTTACCCCCAAAAAATGGGCATCAATTAAAAAAAACAACCTGTTTGGTAAGAGCAGAGCAGTGTGGAGTGGTCTCTGCTTTGTAACAAGCTGTTCCTTGCAGTGAGGGCATAATCGTAAGAGGCATCCCCGACATGCCTTTAGATGTACATGTTTTGTTATACTGCCTCTGAACCGGTCTATTAGTTTTTCTTTATATTTTAGTTTATTGCCACAGTTTAGATAAATGTCCAATAAATATCAAACAAACATGCCATGCTTAGGAGATTGCCCCACTAGCTCCTCTGCATCTTCAAACAATAACCTAAAGGGTTAAACGTCTGACCCTGCAGGGAGACCTTTATTGCGGCTCTCTCCTCCGCTGCCTGGGGAGTTGAGAAGCTGGACCCTCCCTAGAAGGTATCTGGACCCTCCCATGGGTTATCGCACAGTGAGGCTGGTTTCGACACATCAGACCTGGCTGTAATCACTGAACAGGTTTCTGGGCTTTAGCAAAAGCCTGCTCTAATCTTTAATGAATTGACATTTGCTGGCATGTGTTGAGGTATTTACCTCACTGCTCGGGAATGTCACCTTTTCATGCGGTAACAGCTTTTATGAATTGACATTTTCCTAAGTGCTCGGTAAACTCAGCTGTTTTCAGTGTTACTGCATGTGCTAATGCCGCTATACTGCCGCTAAACGGAGGTCCCTTACCCCCCTGCAAAATCCACGACCAACTTGGTCGTGGATTTTGCTGCTGCTGGAGGCAGGGCTAATGGCCGCAGCCCTGCCTCTCAGTGCGTCTATCAGCGGCGGATCTCCGCCTCTCCCCACCCCTCTCAGTGAATGCAGACTGAAAGGGGCGGGGAGAGGCGGCGATCAGCGCTGACAGACGCGCTGAGAGGCAGGGCTAAAGGCCGTTAGCCCTGCCTTACCAGGAAGTGATCACCGCGCTGCACGGAGGGATATGGGGGGTAAGGGACCCCCCGTTCAGCGGCAGTATAGCGGCGTTTTATATAAGAGAATCAGCAAGATTTATTCTCGCTTCAGATTCTCTTTAAGGCTACGTTTGGTAAAAAGGAAAGAAAAAGGTCGGGGGAAAAGCAGCAATTTGTGTTTTAGACTTTTTGTTCCCAAAGTCACAATGATTTTCAAAACCATCTGTATCTTAGGCCTGGTTCACATTAGCATTTTTTTCCCGAAGCGTAACTGGAACGTATACTGTACAAACAGAACAGATATTGAAAGGATCCAATGTTAACCTATGGATCCATTCACATGCGTCCGTTGGTACGGATACGTTCCGGTCCCCGAACCTAAAAATTGCTGCAGGCCCTAATTTTCCGGACCGTTCTGCCCAGCGGAACAAATCCAGACAAAAAAAAAAAATGCTGCAGCATTGGGGCAATGGAAACGGAATGTTTCTTCACACTAGTGAAGAAACCGACCATTCCACGGGGGTTGGGGGCATGGGCCGACATGAATCTAGCGACGGGAGGGTGAGGGGAGAGTGCAGCAGCCGGGCCGGTGGGGGAGGGTTTATACATACCTAATCTTCTGTAGCAGCCGGTGGTAGAGGCTTCCGTCTTTGCACGTGCTGTGTAGTCACAGCGGAAGAAGAGGAAGCCTCTACCGCCGGCTACTACAGAAGATTAGGTATGTATTTGCTGATTGAAAACTGATCCGATAAATCATTGATCAGATCCGTTTTCACTGTGTGAACCGGGCCACAGACTGAGCCATCCAAATCCAGTGAATCGGAGTCCAGATCCGCTCACCGGATCCTTTTGGCTCCAAGCGCAGATGTGAACCGGGCCTTAAACAATTTTCTATTACTACACAATCAGAAATTAGGGAAATGTTTTTATTAACTTTCTTGTTTATCTGAATAATTTTATTCGTGTTTCCCCTTTTCTCTGCCGTTTTCTCCCTTCTATCACCCACCGAATGTGTGTTGGTTACGGACAGCTCCAGGCTGGAGACACCGAACATCTCACTTGTGTTACCGTATGCGATAATCTTTGTGACATGTGGCATTTACCCCACAAGTTGGTAATTTACCTCATTAGTTGGCAATTTTAGTTTCCCAGGCAGTAACAGCCTAATAAGTACACACTTTCAATTATAATTGGCCAATCACTGACCAATTTTACCACCTCCATGTACTGTGAGAACCAGCAGATTTTAAATACTAAAGCTGGGTACACGCAAGATAAAAGTATTTGAAAAATAAAAGATCAAAGATAATCTGCAGATAAACTTTGTAGAGAGGATCTACAAAGATAGCAACGAAAGATATTTGTCTTATTCTTTCAGATCCATCCCAGTAGATCTAATCTGCAGACGATTGTTCATTAACCTCCTTGCCGGTTATCCCGAGCTCAGCTCGGGGTAACCTGCGCAGGAGGATTTCTCAGGCCCCGCTGGTCCGATTTTCACAATTTTTTTTATTGCACGCAGCTAACACTTTGCTAGCTGCGTGCATATCCCGATTGCCGCCCCCCCCCCCCCTCCAGACCCCTTGCGCAGCCTGGCCAATCAGTGCCAGGCAGCGCTGAGGGGTGGATCGGGATTCCCTCTGACGTCCATGACGTCGGTGACGCCATCCGCCCCGTCGCCATGGCAACGAGGGAAGCCGAGCAGGAAATCCCGTTCTGAACGGGATTTCCTGCTTGTAAAGATCGCCGGCGGCGATCGAAGTAGCTAGGAGGATGCCGCTTGTCAGCGGCTATCATGTAGCTAGTGCTAGCTACATGAATTAAAAAAAAAAAAAAAAAGTTTTTTTTAAAAAGTGCTGCGCCGCCCCCTTGCCGACAGAATTGGAACGGCAAGGGGGTTAAAGAAAACCTGTAATGAGAAAAACCTGCACTGGGGGGGTACTCACCTGGGGTGGGGGAAGCCTCCTATTGAGGCTTCCTTGGTCCCACGACGGCGACGAAAAGTTCAGGAAACGGCGGGGATGTAAATATTTACCTTTCCGGCTCCAGCGCAGTATCGGCTCTCCGCCTCAGAGATAGGCGGAAATAGTTGACCGCTGTCGGGCCGCTCTACTGCACAGGCGCAAGTCTCCTGCGCTTGCACAGTAGAGCGGACCCGACGGATATTGGCTATTTTCACCTATCTCCGCATGGAGAGCCGCAACAGCGCCCCCGCTGGAGCCAGGAAAGGTAAACAAATCAGCGCTTGTCGAGGGAGGATTCCGGGACACTTCGGGGGAGCCGGCGATGGACTGCCTGCAGCTACAGGGATGGAGGAAGCCTCATTGGGACCCTGAGGCTTCCCCCTCCCAAGGCGGGTACCCTCCAGGGGAACTTTTTTTTGTTACAGGTTCTCTTTAAACAGTGTGTATGAGATCTGCAGATATTTCTTAAATTTTGTGTGCACACGCATGCATGAAAAAGGAGGAAGTAAATAGACAAAGCATTTTTTGGATCTTTTGCAGATACTGATCTTTGACGTGTGTACAGGACATTTGGAAAGATCACCCTTTCAAACCTCCCTGACAAACCTATGTGACAGACAAATTCCTCAGTTTGCAAAGATTTATTATCTGATGGGTGTACTCAGCTTGAGAATAGACTGTATAGGTATGCTCTCATTCTACATGGAAGGGGGTAAAATTGGCCTAAAGGTACGTACACACATCTGATATTTCTGAACGACTTGTTGTTCAAAAGACAGTTGGATGTGTGTACGTTCGATCGTTAAGCCGCATCTACACGCGTAGATGCGGCCGCGATGCTCCTTATCAATCGAGCCGCTGATGCGGCTCGATTGATAAGATCCGACAGGACGGATCTCCGCACCGCCGATTCCCTGCTCGATCCCCGCGAGGGGACAATGGCAGGGAATCGTGCGGGAGATAAGCGGCGCCGGCAGGCACGAGCGGGGAATCGAATGCGGCGCACGCGCGGCGAGCGGGCACGCTGAAAAGGCGATCTGGCGGCTAATCGAGCCGCCGGAATCGCTACAACCTCTCATAGTGTAGACGGGGCTTTAGACTGATAGCAGTTTTGACTGATCCGCTCAGCGGATCCTTGGACTAAATGTCGTTCAAACGACAGTTAGGTCCGTACATGTGTACAAACGACTTGTTTTTTGAAAGGATTACTTTGACACTAATAGACATTCAAACAAGTCATTTGGTCAGTAATTTGATCTGGTCCATTGTTCTATCCAGTCCATTGACCAGTCAAACATTTAAATTAGCTGTAATTAGCATTTCAAACATTTCGTCGTCTGTGTGTACAAGTAGTCTGAACGACTTTTTGTTTCAAAGACAAGTAGTTCAAACGTCTGGTTTGAACGACAATCGGGCATAAAATCAGACGTCTGTACGCCCGGACGAGAGGAATCGGCGCAGGAGACTTGGGGGCGCAGGAAACAGCCTGTATGGCTTATCCTGCTCCTGCACAAATTCCCATTGATATTAACCACTATTCCCCCTCCAGGCCACCATGGAAGGTGGGGAATGAAATAATTTGGCTTCCAAGTGTTCGGTGTGTACGCACCCATTAGATGTCATTTTCCAAAGACTTCTCATTTATATAGCACCAACATCTTCTGCAGCTCTGTACAGAGTACCTAGCATCAATGAATTGACATTTTACAAATTGTTCAGTAAAATCAGCTGTTTTCTGCTTTACTGAATGTGGTTAGATTTTGTGAATAGAAGCCAATATGACCAATATAGCAGACAACCTGCATGCCACATAATATGCAGCTCAGGGCCACCCCTGCCCAGAATCTTACATGTTTACAGCACCCCTTTCCGAATTGCGACATTAGGCGATCTGTCTGATGGTAGACTTGATCAAGGGCATTCTTCACCACACCTTGCCCGCTCAGTCGTTCCTCCACCCCCTCCGTAGTAACAGGCACATTGCTATCCCATAGGCTAGCGACACCGAGGAGCAAGGACCAATCCCTGCCGGGCACTAGTCCTGACACATGCATCCAATATTTTATCAGCATGGCACCATACCCTGTTTGTGTTGATGAATGTTATGAAGAATTAATACACTTTAGCCTTAACATTACCATGGTGTGCTAGCCTAACTGTGGACTCTTGTTGTTGCTTGGCAGCCAGGTTATGCACCCACTACTATAGTAAGGTGTGCAACTCCAAAAGCCACCTACTTTACTAGTTTGACACAGCCAGCCTGGTGCTTCAGGCCCATAAAACTCAGTGTGCCCGTTAAAAATGTTCCCAACATCCTAATGTAGCCAGGTACAACATTCTATGAAACGAGGCCTGGTGCAAAATACCCAATGCCATGGCCAGCCTGGCACAAGCTACCCTTATAGCAAGGCCAACTTGTGGAGATGGTCAATAAAAATCTAACATACATTTAATGGTCAATACTGGAGGAGGAATATAGGAGTTAATATTTGGGAGAGGGGGATACACACATGGGGAATACAGGAGTTAGTATGGGGGGGGGGGGGGGGGGGGAGGGTGTGTATACATTATGAAGGATATGTTTTCAGTACTTAGGGAGGGGGTACAAAGAGGGAAAATATGTTCTCAGTCCTGCGGGAGGGGTGCAAAGAGGGAGAATGGGGATACAAAGAGAGATTGGGGGTCAGTACTGGGCAGGGGTGCACAGAGGGAGGAAAGGGGGTGTACAGAGAGATGGGGGATTAGGACTAGAAGAGGGGTACAGAGAGATGGGGGATTAGTACTGGAAAAGGGGTACAGAGAGATGGGGGATTAGTACTGGAAAAGGGGTACAGAGAGATGGGGGATTAGTACTGGAAGAGGGGTATAGAGAGAGATGGGGGAATCAGTACTGGGGAGGGGTACACAGAGGGATGGGGATCAGTACACAGAGGGATGGGGATCAGTACTGGGGAGGGGTGCATAGCGAAGGATAGGGAAGGGGGGTCAATACTGGAGCAGGGTACAGGGATTGGGATAAGGGAGTCGGTATTGGAGAAATATACAGTGACGCAATGGGGAGCCCCCGGGCCCCGCCTCTCCTCACCTGCTCCGGCACGAGGCTCTGGGTATCTTTGTTGGCTTTTCCAGCCAGCGGGGAGCTAAACGCGATCTTCACCATGGCGGCTGCTTCCAGTCTCTGCTGCGCCACTTCCGGCCCGCTGAGTACCGTCACCAGCCCCTCCCTCTCCCTCTATATCCCGCCTACTCCCCGCCCCTTCCCTCTAGAAACAACAGACCGCTGTGCGTCGGCCCCGCCCTCCCATCTCATTATTAGAGCTGTAAACCCCGCCTCCCGGCATATTCCAGCCCTGGCAAGCGGAGCTGGTATGGAGAATCCAAAACAAGCTCGCCACGTGACGCCCCTCGGTCACGTGCTGCTCAGGAATGGAAAGTAGCAGCGAGCGGCGGAATGTGGAGCAGCCAATCAGCGTCTCCCGTTCATGCAGCCCGCGTTGCGGCCGGAGCTTATTGGTTGCAGGGCGTGGCCTCACGCAGTGATTTCCCCTCACCTTGAGGAATGCTGGTTGCCTGGGTGACCCGTCCTGAGCTGTTCCCAGGCTCTTGCGTCTGCAGGGATTGGACAGCAGGTTGGAGAGGGCGGGGCGTAGTATATTTCCACTGTTACTTATTATTGCCTAGGCAAGAAGTTTTGAATCAGGGTGATAATATTATTGGCAAACTTAGAGGGGTTCTGTGGAGCCTATTAAAAAATAAACACCTGACACTTACCTGGGGCTTCTATCAGCCCCCTGCAGCTGTAATGCATACCTCCCAACTTTTAGAGATGAGAAAAAGGGACACTTAAGCCACACCCCTGCCATACCCCTAAGCACGCCCCCGTCATACCCCCTAGTCACGCATACCATAAAGATTTCATTAGAAAAATATGGTTTATAATTTAAAGGGAACCTTAACCACTTCACCACTGAGGGGTTTTACCCCTTGACCACCAGAGTAATTTTCACCTTTCAGCGCTCCTTCCATTCATTCGTCTATAACTTTATTATTACTTATCACAATGAAATGAACTATATCTTGTTTTTTTTCGCCACCAATTAGGCTTTCTTTAGGTGGGACATTATGCCAATAATTATTTTATTCTAAATGTGTTTTAATGGGAAAATAGGAAAAAATGTGGGAAAAAAATATTATTTTTCAGTTTTCGGCCATTATAGTTTTTAAATAATGCATGCTACTGTAATTAAAACCCATGAAATGTATTTGCCCATTTGTCCCGGTTATAAAACCGTTTAAATTATGTCCCTATCACAATGTTTGGCGCCAATATTTTAATTTGGAAATAAAGGTGCATTTTTTCAGTTTTGCATCCATCCCTAATTACAAGCCCATAGTTTATAAAGTAATAGTGTTATACCCTCTTGACATAAATATTTAAAAAGTTCAGTCCCTAAGGTAGCTATTTTTTTTTTTTTTATTGTATATATATTTTTTTTTAGTTACAAAAAAATAATAATTGGGGAGTGTGGGAGGTAATAAGTTAATTTATTGTGGGAAAACTAATGTATTTGTATATGTAAAATGCTTTAGGGTGTAGTTTTACTATTTGGCCACAAGATGGCCACAGTGAGTTTGTTTACATGCGACCTGTAAGCGTCCGGAAGGATGCTTACAGGAAGCAGTACGAGGCTGGGAAAATCACAATGATCGCGCTGTTTCTAATAGAAGCAGCGGATCATTGCGGGGGCTTAGATCAACGAAGGGGAATGGATTTTCCCGTTCATTGATCTCCGGGCGACTGGGAGGAGGCGTGCACGAGTGGCGGGAGCGCGCGCATGAGCGGCAGGAGCGCGGAAGGTACGGATTTCTCCGTCCCTTGTTTTTTTGGGGGGGAAAAAAGGGACAGAGAAACTTGTACCGCGGGGGGTAAAGTGGTTAACTGTGGGCCCAAGAAAAAAAATTCACTTACCTGGGGCTTTCCCAAGCCTCCTGCAGCCGTCCTGTGCCCGCGCCGGTCCTTCGGTGCCCTTCGGCCTTCCTCCTAAGTTTTGTTTTCGGCCGACTGCCAGTCGTCCTCTGGCAAAGCGTCCTCTTCTTCCTCCTGCAGCTGTCCTGTGCCCGCGCCGGTCCTTCGGTGCCTTCCGGTCTCCCTCCTAAGTTTCGTTTTCGGCTGACTGCCAGTCGTCCTCCGGCAAAGCGTCCTCTTCTTCCATATTCCCCGCCAGTGGCGGCTCCAGGAAATTTTTTTAGGGGGTGCTATGCAGGTGCTGGACCAATTTCCGGGGGAGCTGACGACCTGTCAAAAAATGGGTGTGAAAAAATGGGCGTGGTCATGACCGGATGAGGGCGGGGCTAACTGTAATTTAAAGTGAACCCAGGGTGAGAGTGATATGGTGGCTGCCATATTTATTTCCTTTTAAACAATACTAGTTGCCTGGCAGCCCTGCTGATCTATTTGGCTGTAGTAGTGAACTGAATTACACCAGAAACAAGCCATGCAGCTAATCTTGTCAGTTCTGACAATATTGTCAGAAACCCCTGACCTGCTGCATGCTTGTTCAGGGTCTATGGTTGAAAGAATAAGAGGCAGAGGACCAGCACGGCAGCCAGGCAACTGGTATTGCTTAAAGGGAGATAAATATGGCAGCCTCAATATTATTCTCACCTCGGGTTCCCTTTAAAAGTGCAACGCAAAGACAGAGGGCCCAAGTTTTGGTGACCCTTTTCCCAGAAAATTCACATAATTGTGCAGGTTTTCTCAAGAAAATACACGTAATGTGAGCAGATTTTAACAAAAAACGTCCAATGACCCCAATATGCACAATCGTTATCAGATATGGCTCCAATATGCACAATCGGTAGCAGATATGACCCCAATATGCACAATCGGTAGCAGATATGACCCCAATATACACAATCGGTAGCAGAAATGACCCCAATATGCACAATCGGTAGCAGATATGGTCCCAATATGCACAATCGGTAGCAGATATGGTCCCAATATGCACAATCGGTAGCAGATATGGTCCCAATATGCACAATCGGTAGCAGATATGGTCCCAATATGCACAATCGGTAGCAGATATGGTCCCAATATGCACAATCGGTAGCAGATATGACCCCAATATGCACAATCGTTATCAGATATGACCCCAATATGCACAATCGGTAGCAGATATGACCCCAATATGCACAATCGGTAGCAGATATGACCCCAATATGCACAATCGGTAGCAGATATGACCCCAATATGCACAATCGGTAGCAGATATGACCCCAATATGCACAATCGGTAGCAGATATGACCCCAATATGCACAATCGGTAGCAGATATGACCCCAATATGCACAATCGGTAGCAGATATGACCCCAATATGCACAATCCGTAGCAGATATGACTCCAATATGCACAATCCGTAGCAGATATGACCCCAATATGCACAATCGGTAGCAGAAATGACCCCAATATGCACAATCCGTAGCAGATATGACTCCAATATGCACAATCCGTAGCAGATATGACCCCAATATGCACAATCGGTAGCAGAAATGACCCCAATATGCACAATCGGTAGCAGAAATGACCCCAATATGCACAATCGGTAGCAGAAATGACCCCAATATGCACAATCGGTAGCAGAAATGACCCCAATATGCACAATCGGTAGCAGAAATGACCCCAATATGCACAATCGGTAGCAGAAATGACCCCAATATGCACAATCGGTAGCAGAAATGACCCCAATATGCACAATCCGTAGCAGATATGACCCCAATATGCACAATCCGTAGCAGATATGACCCCAATATGCACAATCCGTAGCAGATATGACCCCAATATGCACAATCCGTAGCAGATATGACCCCAATATGCACAATCCGTAGCAGATATGACCCCAATATGCACAATCCGTAGCAGATATGACCCCAATATGCACAATCCGTAGCAGATATGACCCCAATATGCACAATCCGTAGCAGATATGACCCCAATATGCACAATCGGTAGCAGATATGACCCCAATATGCACAATCCGTAGCAGATATGACCCCAATATGCACAATCCGTAGCAGATATGACCCCAATATGCACAATCAGCATCACCTGAAAAAGAAAAGAAAAACCCATTTACTCACCTACAGCCAGAAGACCTTCTTTCCCGAGTCCCGACCTCCTGTCCCGACCTCCTTGTGGTGCGCAGCGCCCGCGCGCCCACGATCCTCTTCCTTCCCGACGTCACGAGACTTCCTGCCTGCATGCAGAGAGCAGGGCTACGGGAAAATGGCCGCCCGAAGCCATGCACTGCAGACTCGAAGTCTGCAGAACAGGGCTCCGGGCGGCCATCTTACCGTAGCCCTGCTCTGCTGCTTCGGGCTGCCGCTGTGAACTGACTTGGCGTCTTTTAGACGCCTGAAGTCAGTTCACTCCAGGGGGTGCTTTGGGGGTGCTTGGACAATTCTAGGGGGTGCTCGAGCACCCCCAAGCACCCCCCTGGCGCCGCCCCTGTTCCCCGCCATAAAGAGCCGTAAAGTGCGTCCCGCATGACGCGTCTTGCGTCATGCGGACACGCTTTGCGGAACTTTACGGCGGGGAATGCGGAAGAAGAGGACGCTTTGCCGGAGGACGACTGGTAGTCGGCCGAAAACGAAACTTAGCCGCGGAGGGAGACCGGAGGGAACCGAAGGATCGGCGCGGGCACAGGACGGCTGCAGGAGGCTTGGCAAAGCCCCAGGTAAGTGAATTTTTTTTTGGGCCCACAGTTAAGGTTCCCTTTAAACCACACTGGTCCTTTCTATCATGGCTCATTTTCCTTCATATTAACATTTATATATTTACATAGAAAGAGGGAAAAAGTCCTGAAAGAGGGACAAATAAGAAGGAGAGAAGGAGAGGGCTCCCAAAAAGGGACTGTCCCTCCAAAAGAGGAACAGTTGGGAGCTGTGGCTGTAATGTTCCATGCTGTCCTCCCACGATTCATCGTTCCCCTACGTTCGGGGTTACCGCCAAGGAGGTTAAAGGAGTTCTTTTGCATCCTAAAATTCAAACAAGCTGACACTTACCTGGGACTTCTATCGGCCCCTGCAGCGGTAATGTCCCACGCCGTCCTCTTCCGATGCTCCGTTCCCCGCTGCCGTTCCCGATCACGCGAGTGATTACACTGAGGCTGTACGGCCGTGACCACGCGCTTGCTCGCTCCTGCGCATGTCATTGGGAGTTTACTGCGCAGGCGCAGTACTAGAAAACTTCACACTGCGCCTGCGCAGTAAGCTCCCGATGGCGGGAGCGCGCATTATTCGTCTGACTAGACGAATATTAAACTGGGACCGTCGACGGGGAACGGGTGATCGGAGGAGGACGGCGCGGGACATTACAGCTACAGGGGACCAATAGAAGCCCCAGGTAAGTGTCAGCTTAAAAGAATAAGAGTTAAGGCTCATATACACGGTGAACAAAAGTCTTCTAAATGCCCAATTATCAAACAACTTTTGTTGTTGGAACACACTGCATGCGTTCCGGACCTGTGCGGTCCGGGAACGCATGCTGCATGCAGATTTTGTCAAAACGCGCGGCTGTCCCATTCACTTTTCAGCCACGCAACGCACACAAACGTGGACGGCATGCGTTCGTACGTGTTGCGGTCCGCACGCGTTCCGCATGCATGGCCATCCGCATTTGTGATCTGAACGGGCCCTAAGTGCCGCCCGCATCACTTAAATCTAAAGGGGGAGCGAGAGAGAGGGGGAGCCCCAAAGGTGAGGGAAGGGGGGGGAGACTTCCCCCCTTCTCCACCGCTGTCCACACACTCCCTTTTCTCCACTGCCACTGGGGACACCTATAGATCTGGTTATCTATACTGGGGGCTCCTGTCACTACCTGAACTGGGGCCACTGTCACTACCTGAACTGGGGCCACTGTCACTACCTGATCTGGGAGTCCCTGTCACTACCTGAACTGGGGGTCCCTGTCACTACCTGAACTGGGGCACCTGTCACTACCTGAACTGTGGGGCCCTGTCACTACCTGAACTGGGGGTCCCTGTCACTACCTGAACTGGGGCTCCTGTCACTACCTGAACTGGGGGGCTCCTGTCACTACCTGAACTGGGGCTCCTGTCACTACCTGAACTGGGGGCTCCTGTCACTACCTGAACTGGGGGGCTCCTGTCACTACCTGAACTGGGGGCTCCTGTCACTACCTGAACTGGGGGGCCCTGTCACTACCTGAACTGGGAGTCCCTGTCACTACCTGAACTGGGAGTCCCTGTCACTACCTGAACTGGGGATCCCTGTCACTACCTGAACTGGGGCACCTGTCACTACCTGAACTGGGGGTCCCTGTCACTACCTGAACTGGGGGTCCCTGTCACTACCTGAACTGGGGGCTCCTGTCACTACCTGAACTGGGGCACCTGTCACTACCTGAACTGGGGGCTCCTGTCATTACCTGAACTGGGGCACCTGTCACTACCTGAACTGGGGGTCCCTGTCACTACCTGAACTGGGGGCTCCTGTCACTACCTGAACTGGGGCACCTGTCACTACCTGAACTGGGGGCTCCTGTCATTACCTGAACTGGGGCACCTGTCATTACCTGAACTGGGGCTTCTGTCACTACCTGAACTGGGGGTCCCTGTCACTACCTGAACTGGGGGCTCCTGTCACTACCTGAACTGGGGGGCTCCTGTCACTACCTGAACTGGGGGCTCCTGTCACTACCTGAACTGGGGGTCCCTGTCACTACCTGAACTGGGGGCTCCTGTCACTACCTGAACTGGGGGGCTCCTGTCACTACCTGAACTGGGGGCTCCTGTCACTACCTGAACTGGGGGGCTCCTGTCACTACCTGAACTGGGGGCTCCTGTCACTACCTGAACTGGGGGGCCCTGTCACTACCTGAACTGCGGGGCCCTGTCACTACCTGAACTGGGGCTCCTGTCACTACCTGAACTGGGGCTCCTGTCACTACCTGAACTGGGGCTCCTGTCACTACCTGAACTGGGGGGCTCCTGTCACTACCTGAACTGGGGCACCTGTCACTACCTGAACTGCGGGGCCCTGTCACTACCTGAACTGGGGGCTCCTGTCACTACCTGAACTGGGGGCTCCTGTCATTACCTGAACTGGGGCTCCTGTCACTACCTGAACTGGGGGGCCCTGTCACTACCTGAACTGCGGGGCCCTGTCACTACCTGAACTGGGGCTCCTGTCACTACCTGAACTGGGGGCTCCTGTCATTACCTGAACTGGGGGGCTCCTGTCACTACCTGAACTGGGGGCTCCTGTCACTACCTGAACTGGGGGCTCCTGTCACTACCTGAACTGGGGGCTCCTGTCACTACCTGAACTGGGGGCTCCTGTCACTACCTGAACTGGGGCTCCTGTCACTACCTGAACTGGGGGGCTCCTGTCATTACCTGAACTGGGGCTCCTGTCACTACCTGAACTGGGGGCTCCTGTCACTACCTGAACTGGGGGGCTCCTGTCACTACCTGAACTGGGGCTCCTGTCACTACCTGAACTGGGGGGCTCCTGTCATTACCTGAACTGGGGCTCCTGTCACTACCTGAACTGGGGGCTCCTGTCACTACCTGAACTGGGGGGGCTCCTGTCACTACCTGAACTGGGGGCTCCTGTCACTACCTGAACTGGTGGGCTCCTGTCACTACCTGAACTGGGGCTCCTGTCACTACCTGAACTGGGGGGCACTGTCACTACCTGAACTGGGGGGCTCCTGTCACTACCTGAACTGGGGGGCACTGTCACTACCTGAACTGGGAGTCCCTGTCACTACCTGAACTGGGGCACCTGTCACTACCAGAACTGGGAGGCCCTGTCACTCTGTCACTACCTAAACTGGGGTATCCTGTCACTACCTAAACTGGGAGGCTCCTGTCGTTACCTAAACTAGGGGGCACCTGTCACTACCTAAACTATCTAGGCCAGCCAGCATCACCACCAGCCAACCAGCCCAAAATCACTTTCAAAAAGGCCACAGCATCACCACCAACAGTCAGGCCAACATTTACTTCAATTAGCCAAGCACAGCCCAGCATCACTGCCAGCCAACCCAGCCACAGCATCACCGCCAGCCAGCCCAGCCACAGCATCACCGCCAGCCCGGCCACAGCATCACCGCCAGCCTGGCCACAGCATCACCGCCACACCTTTCAGCCCACACATCATCCCCAATCCAGCCAAAAACAGTATTGCCAGGCACAGCAGCCAGTACAGGAGAATTCAGAAGCCAGGTGAGAGGTGTCTACCATATTAAGGGGGCATTCTGCCTATTTATGTGAAATGCTGTCTATTTATGTGCCTCATGATTGCTAAATTTGGTTTGTTGGGGACCTCATGATTGCTGAATTTGTCTTGTTGGGAACCTCATGATTGCTGAATTTGTCTTGTTGGGGGCCTCATGATTGCTGAATTTGTCTTGTTGGGGGCCTCATGATTGCTGAATTTGTCTTGTTGGGGACCTCATGATTGCTGAATTTGTCTTGTTGGGGGCCTCAT
This sequence comes from Hyperolius riggenbachi, assembly GCF_040937935.1. Taxonomy (NCBI): domain Eukaryota; kingdom Metazoa; phylum Chordata; class Amphibia; order Anura; family Hyperoliidae; genus Hyperolius; species Hyperolius riggenbachi. The sequence continues at coordinate 24,089,875 of NC_090653.1, read as the reverse complement.
GATTGCTGAATGTGTCTTGTTGGGAGCCTCATGATTGCTGAATTTGTCTTTTTGGGGGCCTCATGATTGCTGAATTTGTCTTGTTGGGGGGGCTTCATGATTGCTGAATTTGTCTTGTTGGGGGTCACATGATTGGTAACTGCAAGACTATGGGAAAAGCTGAATCATCATATGAGACAATAGCATTAAACCTACTTTTTCAAACAGAAAATGAAACTGGGAGGCAGATGGATGAAATTGTTTATCTTCACAGTTTATTTTCAACTTGGATTTTCCATAATGTTCATGTATGAGTTAAAACGTTTGTATTTAGTTTAAATTGCTGTTGCCACTTTGCGATAGATAAGTGACTTTTGGGTTGCAGTTTGGGCACTCGACCTCCAAAAGGTTCGCCACCACTGTCCTAATCTAATCTCCCACCATTGCTAAGTTCATGTAAACTTTCTCCACCCACGACCACACCCACATTCTGGTCCATGACCACGCCGCACGATGTAACCCCATTTTTCGGCACACTACGCCCGACACACAACCTACCTCTAATTTTCGAAGCCTCGTACATACTTTCAATTATGATTGGCCAATCACTGACCAATTTTACCCCCTCCACGTAGTATGAGGGTTTACTTACACAATCCTTCTCATGGTATTCAATGGGCTCTATTCACAATAAACGATTTGGTAAAATACCTCCTGCAGTATGTTACACTTTTTTTCCAAACTCATAAAAGTTTTCCCCCACAAGGCAGAAGTTCAGTAAGTTACGGAACAAACATGCCTCAATTCACTAAGCCCTGCTCGATAAGTGGCACAGAGGTCAGCGGGCAGGCAGGGAGCTGTGTGTGTGGCTCAGAGGTTTTCTGTCCTGTGCTGCCTCTCATCCCTTTAGATGTGCTGCAGCCACCAGGGGGAGCTCTTCTGTGTGCTACAATACAAATATGCACATCTAAAGGGATGCAGGGATGCCGGCAGAATTCTCTGCGCTACAATACAAATATGCACATCTAAAGGGATGCAGGGATGCCGGCAGAATTCTGTGTGCTACAATACAAATATGCACATCTAAAGGGATGCCGGCAGAATTCTGTGTGCTACATCACAAATATGCACATCTTGCAGCCTAATAGATTTGTTTTTCTCTAGCGCCACAACTAGAATACTGTTTATTTTCACAATTACGCCTATGCGTCATTAAGATTTGCAAACTAAACTGATTTCATAGTCATTTGTAATTTCACATTAAAATTTGAGTAATTTTCGTGAAATTTCGAGTAATTTTGTGCCGACTTTGGAGCTTAATAGCATACATGCTACTGACACCAGAATTGCTACCTATGTTAAAGGGAATAGTGGGTACAAGGGAAAAAAATAATTTTCCAAAAAGACCATATCGTTTTTGAGAAAATTGGTGACAGTTTCAAAACCATTTTTCTTTGCATTTTTAAAATCGATTTTCTCAAAAACTACAATGTTTTTTTGAAAAATTATTTTTCTGCCTTGTACCTAATATTCTCCTTAAAGTGAACCTCCAGACTAAAAACCTACTCAGCAGCACTGAAAAGTCTTGTTGTTTCTTTAACAGTTTCACAGCATCAGAACTTTGTTTCTCTTATACAAGCCTCATTTTTAGCTGCACAGAAGAAAACTGCCCGGGCAGTTTTCCCCTTATGCTGTGCAAAGCATGATGGGATTTCTGATGTTGTTGTTCTCGTTCTGCTGTTTTTTTTTTTTTTTTTTTAATTAGAGATTTGAAGCCTAGTGTGTGCAGCTGGGAGGGGTTATCAGGACACAGGATAGTTGGAACTGTGTCTCATGCTCCCTGTCACCTCCTTTCAGCCAAAACGATGGCTGCCCCCATGAAATCACAAACATTTGCCTGTTCTTTAAAAACAGTGTGGGTAAGAGATTATATTACATATCTATTTTAATTAACATAACTAATGTAACTTAATGACAGTATGTTTGTTTAGGCTGAAGTTCCTCTTTAACATAATTTTTTGCGTGATTTGTGCGCAATTTTGCTAAATTTTGTGCCGACTTTAGTGATTAATAGCAATGCCCCCATAAATGGTATTGCTACCAAAATCGCGAATTTATGCGAATTTATGAAATACTACTATTACATATGAAATCAATTACAATTTTCTCCGAAATTTCGCATTACGATTACAATGCGTAAATGCAAATTTCGATGAGAAATTTTGCATATGCGAAATTTTGGCCCACCACTGACTGAAAGACCAACCGGCATTCCTATCGGCTGCTGTGAGCTGGAGAAAAAAATGGAACACTTTTGGCCAGTAAATAACATGCAGAAATCTTTGTGAATTGACATTTCTTGACATTTCCTGAGGTAATTACCACACAAGTCGGTAATTTACCACACTAGTCGGGAACTGTGACTTTCTGTGCGGAGATAGGTTTAGTGAATTGTAACTTGGGAAGGTGATCGGTAAAATCAGCTGTTTTCAGTATTATCGAATGCGGTAATGCTTTGTGAATAGAGCCCAATGTCTCTTTATCCTCATACTAAATGGAGGTGGTAAAATTGGCCTGTAATTGGACGATCATGATTGAAAGTATGTATCAGGCTTTTGTCTGGGCAAGATTAACCTACTGAGGACCCGTGGTTTAACACGCTCGTTTCCACTATTGCGGTGCGGAATCGCCCGGATTCCACCGCTGACGAGAGATGCGATTCTGCATGCGTTTTTTGCCGCGATTCCGCATATGTGAGGGTATATGCGATTTTAACCATGTCACTGCCTGTGTAAATTAACATTGATTTTTATGCGGAATCGCATGCGAAATCGTGAGGAAAAACGCATGCCAAAAACTCATGCGATTTCCCTATTAAATACATTGCCTGCGATTCGCCTGCATTCCACACGCAGGTGAATTCTGCTGTGTCTACCGTGCAGAAAAATCCTGCACAGAAAAACGCAAATGAAAACTGACAAGTGGAAACAGTCCCATCCAATTGTATTGCCTATGCGAATCCGCATGCGTTGTCTGCATGCGGATTCGCGCTAGTGGAAACGGGCGCTTAAAAGAAAGGTCCAAGCAATAGAATCAAATAAAAATAAAAAAAGTTTTTCTTACCCAGGGCTTCCTCCAGCCCCTGGCAGTCGTCCTGTGTCCTCACTGCAGCTCCGCTTTCAGCCGATGTCGCAAATACCGGAAGCAAGCCGCGGGGGGGGGGGGGGGGGGGGGGATTGTTGCACAGGAGGATCGTTTTGTCCCGGCGCGGGCACAGAATGTCTGCGGGGAGCGTGTAGAATCCCCAGGTAATTTAAGCTCTCACTCTTTTTTTTTTTTTTTTTCATTACAGTACCCATCAATGATACAATCCTGGTTGTGCAATCTTACCAAATCTACAGTATATAGTAGAAGTGAAGTGAATCTACTTTGAATGGACACTTAGGTAGTCCCTCATACGTTGGTAAAATTGTATAAGATTGTATCCTTAAAGTGAACCAGAGACGAAGAAACCTGAAAAATTAAAAAAGATTTCATACATACCTGGGGCTTCCTCCAGCCCCATCAGCTCGGATCGCTCCCATGCCGCCGTCCTCCGCTGCCTCTTTCACCGGTAACGGGTCCCGTCACTTCCGCAGGACGCAGCCAGTTGTACGTATCTACAGGGGCTCCCTCTGCATGCTATGCGTCTGCGTAGTACGGAGGGAGCGTACTGCGCTTGCCTTGACCGGCCGAAGAGACGGTACCTGGTACCGGCGGATAGAGGCACCGGAGGACGGTGCTGTGGGAGCGATCCGTGCTGATGGGGCTGGAGGAAGCCCCTGGTATGTTTAAAATCTTTTTTTCATTGATCTCTGGTTCTCTTTAATGGGCACCTTTAGTTTGTTATTGCTTCATTAGCAATCGTTTTTGCTCCATATTTCTCTGCGGTAATGTTTTACATGGATGCAAGTAAAGGATGATGTCCATCAAAAGTAGACATCCACAGATGCCTCCTTGAACCACTATATTACACAAAATCCTTCTGTAGAATGGTTTAATGTAATTTTTCCAGCTTTGGGAAGTCCTAGACTTACAGTGCTTACACTCTATGTGACAGGCTCTCTTTGCTGAATCCAGGTTTTTGCAGGGCTAGCAGATGATTGGTGCTGAATTCAAGATATGAAGATTTCAGCTGAAATCGTTATCGTTCAATGTTCATTCCAACAAGGATGGCTCTCAGTGAAAAGCTATTCCATCGCCTTCTTTATTACTGAAGCAGACAGGTTATATGAACCTTAAACCTTGCTTGCAGCATGCTTTGTTGTCCAGGTCATTGTATACTGTGGGGAAAAGGGACCAACGTGGCCAGCTACTTTCCAGTAATGTGAAATGATAAAGGGGCCCATACACCTAACGATTTTCCCGCCGATATACAGCAGATTTGATCACTGTGATCAAATCTACTGTGAAATCGTTGCGCAAACGCTGACAGAACGATCGATTTCCGTCTGAAATCAATAGTTCCCGTCGATTCCCGTCAATCCGTCCGTGCGGAAGATTTTGGTCGATCGCCGGCGGGTCGGGAGTGTGTCGATAGCGGCGTTCGAATGCCCGACGACCGACGCAATACAGCGGCATTACATTACCTGCTCCGGCCGGCGCAAGTCCCCCTCTGTCCCCGTGGCTTCTTCTCCGCGCTGGGTTCCGGACCGGCAGCAGCTTCATTGAACTTCCTGTCCCGGCAGGAAGTTTAACCTCCTTGCCGGTTATCCCGAACTGAGGAGGATTTCTCAGGCCCCGCTGGGCCGATTTGCATAATTTTTTTTCCTACACGCAGCTAGCACTTTGCTAGCTGCGCGCAGTACTCGATCGCCGCCGCTGGCCGCCGATTCGCCGCTACCCGCCGAGCCGCCCCCCCTCCCGCCCCAGACCCCTGTGCAGCCTGGCCAATCCTTGCCAGGCAGCGCTGAGGGGCGGGTCGGGATTCCCTCTGACGTCACAACGTCCATGACGTCGGTGACGTTATCCCGCCCGGTCGCCATGGCAACCGGGGAAGCCCTGCAGGAACTCCCGTTCTGAACGAGATTTCCTGCTTACTCTGATCGCCGAAGGCGATCAGAGTGGGCGGGGGGGATGCCGCCGCTCAGCGGCTATCATGTAGCGAGCCCTGGGCTCACTACATGATTTAAATAAAAATAAAAAATAAAAAAAGGGCCGCGCTGCCTCCTTGCCGGCGAGAATTAGACCAGCAAGGAGGTTAAACAGTAGAGCGCCCTCTACTGTTTAAGCTTCCCCGGACAGGCAGTTCAGTGAAGCTGCAGCCGGTCCGGAACCCAGCGCGGAGAAGAAGCCACAAGGACAGAGGGGAACTCGCGCCGGCCAGAACAGGTAATGTATGCGGGCGGGGGGGCAGCGTCAGCTTCACAGTTTGTGATCGGCTTCAGGCTGAAATCGATTCACAATCTGTTTGCAGTAAAGGTAGCCATACGATCCCTCTCTGATCAGATTCGATCAGAGAGGGATCTATCTGTCGGTCGAATCTGATGGCAAATCGACCAGTGTATGGCCACCTTAAGGGCTCTTTCACATTACATAATGCGTGCGCAGCTTTCATGCACGCGTTATGACCTACGGCGTGATGTTGGGAAGTTGCGGTGTGACGCTGATCAGCGGCGTTAGTTCTAATTTACCGAACGGGGAATCGTTTGTAGCGGACAATTAAAAGCTCCCAGAAGCGTTACAACGTAACACTCTGGAACGCTTTGTCTAACGTGAAAGGTAGCATGGAAGCTTACCGCATCCTAGGAGCGATCCATCAAAGCGCACAGATCAGCAGGTGTGTTTTAACATTCCTCGTCTTGTTTGCTTTACTTTTTTGGGAGCTTAAAAAGTTTCATATAGCTACGATGAGCTAATTCATAAGAAACAAATGTAAATCAACTCCTGGGAGAAGATCAGTTTTTCTGTAACTACATCTGTGTCTTTGTTGTAGGTCACGTTAAAGAGGAACTTTTACCAAGGATTGAACTGCATCCCAATCAGTAGCTGAGACCCCCTTTCCCATGAGAAATCTATTCCTTTTCACAAAAGCATCATCAGGGGGCGCTGTATGACTGATATTGTGGTGAGACCCCTCCCACAGTGTGATGTCAGGACCATGGTTCTGACAGTTTTGTGTCTGTGAACCTTGTTGCATTGTGGGAAATAACAACTTTTTTCAACTGCCATGCAAGCACTATCTCCCTCTGTGCATAGAACTCTCAGTAACGAACATTCCGTACGGATCACCTAGCAGAACTAAAGATGTCACCACCAGTGATAAATTTCAGAATGTAAATCAGGGAGAGGAAAAAATTTGCAATGTGCAAACACTGACTAAATAATCTATAAATGAATATTGTAAAAAAAAGGAAGCAGTTTTATTCATTATGCCTTTTCACTACAGTTCCTCTTTAAGGGAGAACTCTGCCTGTTAGCTGTGAGTGCATGTCTGTTACAGATCTGATTTAGTCCCCCCTCCCCTCTCCATAGCACTTTGCGCTCTGCAGATTAGTGACTGGCATAGTGACAGCGCTGCACACCTGTCTGTCTGCTGGCATAAATATAGAAACAGCAGCAGGAAATCAATTCAGGGCATCTGTGTTGGTGGGATTGTATCAGATGATCTATGCAGGGGGCTTGTCAGCATCCTCTATGGTGTATAAGTCACTCTGCCAGTGTGCTGCTGTGTGTGTGTGTGTGGGGGGGGGGGGGGTGCCCTAGTTTGCCCACATAGGGGGTATAATAAGGAAGACAGTTAGTGACCGCAATACCAGCAGCAAGGAGAGAAAACCTCAGGAAATGATTGTCACACAGGAAGCAGAAAATTCACACATACTAGAGACCAGAGCTGTAAACAGTATATCTACACTGCAGGAATATTCTGCACATACTGGAGCACAGTGCACAGTATATGTATATATACTACAACCTGTGTACATTATGTATATCATACACACACTGCACAGGATACACTATGTATATTACAGTGGTGTGAAAAACTATTTGCCCCCTTCCTGATTTCTTATTCTTTTGCATGTTTGTCACACTTAAATGTTTCTGCTCATCAAAAACCGTTAACCATTAGTTAAAGATAACATAATTGAACACAAAATGCAGTTTTAAATGATGTTTTTTATTATTTAGTGAGAAAAAAAACTCAAAACCTACATGACCCTGTGTGAAAAAGAAATTGCCCCCTGAACCTAATAACTGGTTGGGCCACCCTTAGCAGCAATAACTGCAATCAAGAGTTTGCGATAACTTGCAACAAGTCTTTTACAGCGCTCTGGAGGAATTTTGGCCCACTCATCTTTGCAGAATTGTTGCAATTCAGTTTTATTTGAGGGTTTTCTAGCATGAACTGCCTTTTTAAGGTCATGCCACAACATCTCAATAGGATTCAGGTCAGGGCTTTGACTAGGCCACTCCAAAGTCTTCATTTTGTTTTTCTTCAGCCATTCAGAGGTGGATTTGCTGGTGTCTTTTGGGTCATTGTCCTGCTGCAGCACCCAAGATCGCTTCAGCTTGAGTTGACGAACAGATGGCCGGACATTCTCCTTCAGGATTTTTTTGTAGACAGTAGAATTCATGGTTCCATCTATCACAGCAAGCCTTCCAGGTCCTGAAGCAGCAAAACAACCCCAGACCATCACACTACCACCACCATATTTTACTGTTGGTATGATGTTCTTTTGCTGAAATGCTGTGTTACTTCTACGACAAATTTACCAGGACACGCACCTTCCAAAAAGGTCAACTTTTGTCTCGGCGGTCCACAAGGTATTTTCCCACAAGTCTTGGTAATCATTGAGATGTTTTTTTAGCAAAATTGAGACGAGCCTTAATGTTCTTTTTGCTTAAAAGTGGTTTGCGCCTTGGATATCTGCCATGCAGGCCGTTTTTGCCCAGTCTCTTTCTTATGGTGGAGTCATGAACACTGACCTTAATTGAGGCAAGTGAGGCCTGCAGTTCTTTAGATGTTGTCCTGGGGCCTTTTGTGGCCTCTCGGATGAGTTTTCTCTGCGCTCTTGGGGTAATTTTGGTCGGCCGGCCACTCCTGGGAAGGTTCATCACTGTTCCATGTTTTTGCCATTTGTGGATAATGGCTCTCACTGTGGTTCGCTGGAGTCCCAATGCTTTAGAAATGGCTTTATAACCTTTACCAGACTGATAGATCTCAATGACAGTACTTTTGTTCTCATTTGTTCCTGAATTTCTTTGGATCTTGGCATGATGTCTAGCTTTTGAGGTGCTTTTGGTCTACTTCTCTGTGTCAGATAGCTCCTATTTAAGTGATTTCTTGATTGAAACAGGTGTGGCAGTAATCAGGCCTGGGGGTGACTACAGAAATTGAACACAGATGTGATAAACCACAGTTAAGTTATTTTTTAACAAGGGGGGCAATCACTTTTTCACACAGGGCCATGTAGGTTTTGAGTTTTTTTCCTCACTAAATAATAAAAACCATCATTTAAAATTGCATTTTGTGTTCAATTATGTTATCTTTGACTAATAGTTAACGGTTTTTGAGGAGCAGAAACATTTAAGTGTGACAAACATGCAAAAGAATAAGAAATCAGGAAGGGGGCAAATAGTTTTTCACACCACTGTATATGCACACTGCAGTGTAGACACTATTTATATTATATGCACACTGCACTGTATGCACTCTATATTTATTTATTTAAGTATTTATATAGCGCCAACATATTACGCAGCGCTGTACTGTCAAAAACCTGAGTGGTTCTTGCCTTTTTCATGATTGCTAACTCAGTAAAGGACCAGCCCTTAAAGCGTTGCTATCATATAAATCCGGCATAGCGGGGTGTGAACCCTAGCAGCCTCCAACTCTCCTCCTGTGCTACTCCTCTCTGTCATGTGACAACGAGCAGCATCTGTACACTCGGCCTGGAGGAGGTCATGTAGTGCGCCCAGCAGGGGCTTTATTCAGTTTTGTGGGGTCTCTGTTCTGGGGTGCTTTAGCCTACAAAGCTCTACACAATCTCTCTACCCCGTTTCCAGATACCACCCCAGCTGCAATTTCAGATCTGCGCACAACCTTCTGTCCTCCTCCTGAATCACCTCCTCACATATACAAGATTTCTCACGAGCCTCACCCACACTCTCTGGAATCCCAGAACACATCTGTAACTCTCCAGCCTTTGAAATCTTTAAAGGAAAACTAAAGTAAAAAAAATAAATAGATTTTATCTTACCTGGTGCTTCTACCAGCCCCCTGCAGCTGTCCTGTGTGCACCATCACTCCGCGATGCTCCCGTCACCACAGCGCCCATCTTTCAGCTGGGCTCTCCCGGTCCGCATGCCACCTGATGACATCACAGTGGGCGCCGTTGCCATGATACAGGACGCCTAGAAGCAGGAAGAAGGGATCGCATGCGGCGCGTGGATCCCGGGAGGTAAGTGTCAGCTTTCACTGTGCATTCTGCATGCGCTACCCCAACTACCCCTCTCTGCATAGCCATCAGCGGGGGTCCCTAGCAACCTAAATGGGGGCACTCTCTGGCTGCTTAAAGGGGGGTGCTAGCTATCTAATGAGGGGGTTTCTCTGGCTACCTAAAGGGGGGGGTCTCTGGCTATCTAAACAGGGACTCCCTGGCTGCCTAAAGAGGGGGCTCTCTGATGACTCAAACGGAGGAGGGCTCTCTGCCTACCTAAATGTGGCTTTCTGGCTTCCTTTAGGGTGGGGGACTACATCTGGATAAATAATACTGGCACCTATTGGGGGCTACCTATTCCTGGGGTGTCCATTGGAAAGGGGGGGGGGGGGGGCACAACTGATACATCCTCACCCTTGGAGCTCTAAGGCCTAGAAGCTGCCCCGAGTAGGGTCGTTCCCCCTCCATCAGTGCAGGTGTTGTCCTCATCCCCCTCCCTCCAGCAGGAGAGTGGCCTGCATCAGATTAGGAGACAGATGGGATTTGATGATATCACTGGATGATAGTATCCTCTGTGTGCGGCAGCCCTCTTCCCCTACATGTGGAAGCTATTTCCCATCAGACACAATAAAGTCATGTCAGATTCTGGGATTGCAGTGAGGGTGGCTGGACGAGGGCTAATCACTGACATACAGGCTGTGTGCAGATAGGTAGACTTTCCATGTATGATGCATACGATGTACCCTACAGACAGGTGATCTATAATAAGGTGGAGGCCGAGATGGATTAGGATGTAATGGGGCCCTAGGCAAGGTAGCAAATTTGGGGCCTCCTTGTGGCCCTTTTGGTCAAAGAAGGTGGCAGGTGGGCCCCTTAACACCCACTAGGCCCCAAGCACCTGCCTTGGTTGCCTGGGGATAATCCTGCTCTGCCCAGAAGGTTTTTTTTTGTTTCTTACAGAGTCTCTTTAACCCCCTTGATGGTATGCTTTTAGATCCTAAAACCTGGAAACAATCATGCTGCTCAGCACAGACTCACCTCCCTGGGATCCTGCGCTGCAGTTTTGCCTCCATCCTCTGGGTGGCGCTATAACCCTATAGTGAGATTGCCAACTGTCATGATGACAGACAGTGATCTCACCAGGGGGAAGCAGAGCCTCAGAGAAGCAGAAGAAGAATGTTTGCGGAAGTCTGTATCCTCCGGGAGGTGAGTGGAAGCGCTCGCTGTGCGAATTGCTCTGAATATACCTCTGGAAGCTACCACGAGTCACACTCGGGGTTACTGCTCCTGGCTTGTTTCCCCCCCCCCCGAGCTGGCCGTGCTGGTGTCGCTTCATGTATTTTGCTTAAAATAAAGCAAACTATTTTGTGAATACCATTTCACCATTAGTCGAGCCTTGGTTCTTTGTATTCTTTGGTAGGTTAGCGTTAAGCATATATAGGGGGGAGCTTAGTGTGAGAATTAGGGTATAGAGTGTGATAAAAAATATAATTACCGATAAGGACAACTGAAGTGAGAGTGATATGGGGGCTGCCATATTTATTTCCTTTTAAACCATACCAGTTGCCTGGCAGTCTTGCTGATCTATTTGGCTGCAGTAGTGTCTGAATAACACCAGAAACAAGCATGCAGCTAATCTTGCCAGATCTGACAATTTTAGAAACACCTTTATGCTGCATGCTTGTTCAGGGGCCATGGCTAAAAGTATTAGAGGCAGGGGATCAGCAGGGCAGCCAGGCAACTGGTATTGTTTAAAGAGAAACTCCAACCTAGAATTGAACTTTATCCCAATCAGTAGATGATACCCCCTTTTACATGAGAAATATAATGCTTTTCACAAACAGACCATCAGGGGGTGCTGTGTGGCTGATTTTGTGCTGAAACCCCTCCCACAAGAAGCTCTGGGACCGCGGTACTCTGGGCAAACTGCCACAATGTAACAATGTTCACAGACAGGGAATAGCTGCTTACAGCTGTCTGTAACAGCCAGAACAGCTAGAAGCAGCTACATAACCTGCCCACAGTAACAATGTCACCATGTAATACATGTCAGAATGTGAATCTGGGAGAGGAAAGATTTTACAATGCGCAAACACTGACTAAATCATTTATACATAATTATTGTAAAAAATGAAGCACTTTTTTTACTACATTATTTTCACTGGAGTTCCTCTTTAAAAGGAAATAAATACAGCAGCCTCCATGTCCCTCTTGCTTCAGCTGTCCTTTAAAAGGAAACCTGAGATGAGAGGGATATGGAGGCAGCCATATTTATTTCTTTGTAAACAATGCCAGTTGCCTGGCTGTCCTGTTGATCTTCTGGCATAAGTAGTGTCAAAACCCTGGAACAAGCATATGGCTAATCCAGTAAGAAATGAGTCAGCTGAGACAGAGTACCTAGTCTGCATATGCTCGTTCAAGGTCAATGGCTAAAAGTGTGATGCTACGTACACACATGCGACAACGATCGTTCGTTAAGAACGACGAACGAACTTTTAATTGATGAAAGAACGACCTAACTAAAGTTAGTTTTAAAAGGTGTGTAACGATCTGATCGTTAGAACGAACGTTACATCACAAAAAGCAACTATTGCGCCTGCGCATAAAAAAGAGAAGTTTCACGAAGAAATAGTGAAATGCGCATGTCAAGCCTAGTACGAACGATCGTTTCCAACGATGTACTACTTTTGCAAACGATCGTCGTTGGATAAAATCCGCCGAGACAGAACTTTCTTTTGTAGCGATTTGGCTCGTTCGTCGTTTGCCTTAATAGTCGGTGGTTCGTTTTTTGTAACGATCGTCGTTGGTAAAGATCGGGGAACGATCGTTACAAACGACTATAGTCGCATGTGTGTACGCACCTTTAGAGACACAGGAGCAGGAGGACTGCCAGGCAACTGGTATTGTTTAAAGCTAAGCTGAAATCAGAACTTCCTCTCTACTCTAAAAGACACATAACAGCATAATAGCCTTTAAAAAAACATTTGTGTTACAGCTGATACAAACCCTGCAATACATCTGCAGTGTGTCTACTTCCACGGAAGCAGACATATGGCTAACATCCTGTGCTTTCAAATGAGCTTATCTGCCGTGGCAGTCATCTTACACAGGAGAGATCGAATTACACTTGTTGTTAGTCACAGGTGAGGGGCAATTAGACAGACTAAGCTCTCTAAATACATGCAGGGTGTATTTCTCTATATTTCCCTTCTGTCCTGTGCAAGACTTCAAGTCCACTTTAAGACAGGTTCTGTTTCTTAAAGGACATCCGAGGTGACATGATGAGATAGACATGTGTATGTACAATGCCTAGCACACAAATACCTAGGCTGTGTTCCTTTTTTTCTTTCTCTGCCTGAAAGAGTTAAATATTATTAAATATTAGGTATGTAAGTGGCTGACTCAGTCCTGACTCAGACAGGAAGTGACTACAGTGTGACCCTCACTGGCAAGAAATTCTCCTTATTTTTCTCTTTCTTGCTCTCGGAAGCCATTTTCTGCTAGGAAAGTGTTTTATAGTTGGAATTTCTTATCAGTGAGGGTCACACTGTAGTCACTTCCTGTCTGAGTCAGGATTGAGTCAGCCACTTACATACCTGATATTTAACTCTTTCAGGCAGAGAAAGAAAAAAAGGAACACAGCATAGTTATTTGTGTGTTAGGCACTGTACATACACATGTCTATCTCATCATGTCACATGTCAGTTCGGGTATCCTTTAACCATTTACTGACATTCTAACGTATTAAAACGTCATGCTTACCGCTATTAACAGCAACATGACGTTTTAATACGTCCCGCGTTCCCGCCGCTGCTACCGCCGTGTGTGCGCCGCTACCGCCGCCATTACCGTCGGGCTTCCGTGCTGGGTGATTGGGGAAGAGGACCGAACGGTCCTCTACCCAATCGCAGTGCCTGGAGTGAATAGACGTGACCGCGAACAGCGGCTACGTCCATTCACAATAACAAGAAATGTAACAATTAAATAAAGTGAAGAAAAAAAAAAAAGTGAACATTTCCTATGAGTGTTCACTACACAAAAAGTATATTACACCTACAAAATACATTCATTTTCAAGTACATACAGATCTTAATAAAATTACACTTCCAACCCTCCCCCCCCAAAAAAAAAGAAAAACACTTGTAAAAAAAAAAATCAGCTAAAAAAAATAAATAAATAGTTGCCTTAGGGACTCAGCTTTGTTAATTTATATTTTATGGGGGGAAATTAATTTTAATTTATTACATAGGGGCTTGTAATTATGGCCAGAATAAAAAAAAAACAGAACAGAAAAATAATACTTATATTTCAAAATAATATACTGTCGCCATACATTGTGATAGGGACATAATTTAAACTGTTTAATAATCGGGACGACTGGGCAAATAAAACGTGTTTGTTTTATCCACAGGAGAATGTTTAATTTTAAAACTATAATGGTTGAAAACTGAGAAATAATGATTTTTCTTCTTTTTTTTCTGTTTTTCTCATTAAAACGCATTTAGAATAAAAAAATTCTTAGCAAAATGTACCATCCACAGAAAGCCTAATTGGTGGCGAAAAAAACGAGGTATAGATCATTTTCTTGTTATAAGTAGTAATAAAGTTATTAGGGAATAAAAGGGAGGAGCACTGACAACTGAAAATTGCTCTGGTCCGTTAGGATAAAAACCCTTGGGGGTGAACTGGTTAAAGTGGACCCAAATTAAAAATACTAGATTTCAGAAGTAAAATCTATTTTATAAATTATAACATTAAATAGCAGCCTTTTTTCAGCTGCATGATGACAAATATAAAATACTAGCCAACCCGCGTCGTAGCATACGCCGCATCTTCTATCTATCTAATAGAGTGCGCGCCTCAACCTTGAAGCAAGAAGAAGAAGTAGGCTTTCCATGAGAAAATGTATGCATGCTCAAACACCAAGTTTAACCCTAGCAAGTCTGGCTTTGCAAATCCGGCCTAATTGGCTAATCATGAGGCAATGCTCATGCAAATATGCATTTGCTTTCGCATGCCAAACTATGCAGGGTTCAAAAACCAATACCGCAAAGCGATCGCCCTGCGGGAATTAGTTCATGCTACATTAGCACTATCCAGGAGCGCCACGGGGAGGCTTCCCAATGCCCCCATACAACCGGGGGGACCGTGGGGTCCCAGACTCTCTCACTGCCTGGGAACCACAGCGGCACCCCGAAGGGGGAGGCTAGGTGGCGCAGCCGCCCCCCCCCCCCCCCCCCAAGTGTGGTCAGCGCCGGGGACAGCCGTCCGCACCCACCTCCCAATATTAAAAACAGGCCCTTACCTTAAAGAGACACTGAAGCGAGTAAAAAACTCGCTTCTTCTCTTATATTCAGCAGGGGCATGTGTGCCCCTGCTAAACCGCTGCTATCCCGCCGCACAACGGGGGTCCCTTACCCCCCAATTCCCCCCCTGAAAAATCTACGACCAACTTGGTCTTAGATTTTGCTGCTCCTAGAGGCAGGGCTAACGGACGCAGCCCTGCCTTTCAGCGCCGTCGATCAGCGGCGGATCTCCGCCTCTCCCCGCCCCTCTCAGTGAAGGAAGATGGAGAGGGGCAGGCGAGAGGCGGAGATACGCGCTGACAGACGCGTGAGAGGCAGGGCTGCGGCCATTAGCCCTGCCTCACCAGGAAGAGATCCCCGGCGAGGACGGAGGGGATTTGGGGGGTAAGGGACCCCCGTTGTGCGGCGGTTTAGTAGGGGCACACATGCCCCTGCTGAATATAAGAGAAGAAGCAAGTTTTATACTTGCTTCAGATTCTCTTTAACGTCCATTGCGATCTGCTACATGCGCATTAACTTGGGGGCACCACATTAGAAAGGAGTGAAGTATGGGTCACCCCGAGCTTTAGAGCTCAGGGCTGGCTCACATACAACACTCCGGGGGGGGGGGGGGGGGGGGAGGACAGGCGCAGACAACTCACTCCAGGGCTCACACCACCGGAGCAAGCCATCCACCACCTGCCTCCAAAGGATACAACTGCAAAAAATGCTTTCCATGAGGAAAATGTATCCGTGCTCAAACACCAAGTTTAACCCTAGCAAGTCTGGCTTTCCAAATCTTGCCTAATTAGCTATTCCTGAGGCAATGCTCATGCAAATATGCATTTGCTTTCGCATGCCAAACTATGCAGGGCCTAAAAACAAATACCGCAAAGCACTCTCTCGCTTCCTGGGAACCACAGCGGCACCCCGGAGGGGGAGGCTGGGTGGCGCAGCTAACCCCCCAAGCGTGGCTAGCGCCAGGGAGAGCCGTCCGCACCCACCTCCTAATATTAAAAACAGGCACTTACCTTAACGTCCATTGCGTTCTGCTACATGCGCATTCATTTTCTCATGGAAAGCATTTTGTGCAGTTTGTATCCTTTGGAGGTAGGTGGTGGATGGCTTGCTCCGGTGGTGTGAACCCTGGAGTGAGTTGTCTTCGCCTGTCCTCCCCCCCTCCTCTGGAGAGCTGTATGTGAGCCAGCCCTGAGCTCTAAAGCTCGGGGTGACCCATGTTTCTCTCCTTTCTCATGTGGTGCCCCCAAGTTAATGTGCATGTAGCAGAACGCAATGGACGTTAAGGTAAGTGCCTGTTTTAAATATTGGGAGGTGTGTGCGGACGCCTCTCCCCGGCGCTGGCCACACTTGGGGGGGTCATCTGCGCCACCCAGCCTCCCCCTCCGGGGTGCCGCTGTGGTTCCCAGACAGTGAGAGAGCCTGGGACCCTGCGGTCCCCCTGGTTGTATAAAAAGGGGGCATTGGGAATCCTCCCCGTGGCGCTCCTGGATAGTGCTAATGTAGCATGTAGCAGGGTGACTGCTTTGAGGTATTGATTTGTGCATGCATTTGCATGAGCATTGCCTCATGAATAGCCAATTAGGCCAGATTTGCAAAGCCAGACTTGCTAGGGTAAGGCCTCTTTTCCATGGACTGTTGATAGGCAGTGAAATGCCTCTCAAACTCTCACAACTGCTCACTGCTGCCTGGTAACTGCTTGCTGCTGCCTGGTAACTGCTTGCTGCTGCCTGGTAACTGCTTGCTGCTGCCTAGTAACTGCTCACTGCTGCCTGGTAACTGCTTGCTGAGCACACAGCTCAACAGTCCGTGGAAAAGAGGCCTTAAACTTGGTGTTTGAGCACGCATACATTTTCTCATGCAAAGTACTTCTTCTTCTTGCTTGAAGGTTGAGGCACTTACTCTATTATATATATATATATAGATATATAGATGGTTCTTTTCCGTCAGCCGGGCGCAACCACTAGGTGGCGATAAAACTCCAGCTGGCTGGAGAGTTACATCGTTCCCTACTGTCCAGGGCGGCCTGGAGGGGGAATAGTAATTAACGCCACCTAGTGGTAACGGAATAGTACCTAAAATATTTTACATTTATTGGAGGACCCTTCCCTTCCTTTCATATCGCCGGGACAGAATCCGGCAGAGAGGTGGAGTAGGAGGTGTCCGGCAAAAGAGGAAATGCTAAAGGCTGCCACCTGTATAACCCTAGTTATGGAAAGAGAAGGGTGAAAAGCATGCAGTGAAATGCTCATAGGCTTGAAGGAGTGTTTATTTATCTTTCTTTGTGTCAGAGTGGTGCAACTATATATTTTTAATAAAAAAAAATGTTTGGTTTGGGTCCGCTTTAAGTAGAAGGCACTTTAAAGCGCATACCGCCCGCAGAGAGGGCTCGTATGTAAAATATAAGCATATGCAGTTTTCAGTGTGTATAGATTATACTCTAATGCTCCCACCACAATCACATACTTATTATTTAGTTGGACGGCTGTGAATAGAGTGGGTGGTATTTATCTCTTGCGCCTTTTCCCAGCATGCCTGCCCCCCCCCCCCCCTTACGCTCATTCCCAATATACTCGCTCCCGCCCCCGCCCCCCCCCCCCCCCTGTAGATTGGGCCTGGCAGGCGTATCGGTGAAGAACATGTGCAGTAAGTGCGGTATTTGGGCCGTCTCCTCCACTCATGTCACCGGGGGGCGGCCATGATGCCTCGGCACGCATGGTTCCATTCTCCAAGTCTAGCATGGAGTTGGAAATTCTTCCAGCGCCGCTCAATTTCTCTGCGTTTTCTGAGTGACTGATTGTAGGCCGCCAGCGTTTGATTGCTCTGTAAGCAAGGCTAATTCTCGTCCCCGTGTAAGCTGTAACCCGGCATGACCTGCGCTGTCGCTCCCCATTTATGGCCCTTTTATCCCCCCCCCTCCAGGCGCCTAATGCTGAATGGCGGCAGGATAAACACAGCGTAGCGGTCCTGAAAGCTGGTCTGTTTAGATGCAGGGCCGCTGAGCCGGTCTCGGGGCCCGATAAGCGTTTCTGAGGCCTGGGATCCCGTTTCCCTCTGCCGGCTGTCATCTTTCCCCAGATGGGGAGAGAGATAGGAAGTATTAGGAGAGCAGCCGGAGGGGTCAGAACAACTCGCACCCCAACGCTGTCACCACGCATCAGCTGGACGAGTGCAATGGGGGCTGTCAACGAAAAATAATCCTTTCCTTCCTGGAGGAAGGGGGAGCCGTGTCCCAGCCATGGGCCAGATCATGTCTCAGCCATTATCAGGGCAGAGGCCAGCGGGAGCGGATAACTGATTTCTGGGCCATTATTTCTTACTAAAGATATATTGGGGGCAGCACTGAATGGTGCATTGGGTGGGGCTGTCAGAGGCCCAGGTGAGAGTTTTTTGGAGGCTGCCATATTTATTTCCTTTTAAAGCGGACCTGATCTCAGAACGGCCTCTCTGCTCTAAAAGATACGCAACAGCATTATAACCTTTTCAAAAAATATTTCTTTGTTGAAGGGGAACTGAAGTGAGAGTGATATGGAGGCTGCCATATTTATCTCCTTTAAAACAATACCAGTTGCCTGGCTGTCCTGCTGATCTATTTAGCTGCAGTAGTGTCTGAATCACATCAGAAACAAGCATGCAGCTAATCTTGTCAGATCTGACAATAATGTCAGAAACACCTGATCTGCTGCATGCTTGTTCAGGGGCTATGGCTAAAACTATAAGAGGCAGAGGATCAGCAGGATAGCGAGGCAACTGGTATTGCTTAAAAGGAAATAAATATGGCAGCCTCTACATCTCTCTCACTTCAGTTGCCCTTTAAAGCTGATACAAAAGTGTGTCTACTTCCTGCTTTCATGGAAGCAGACATAGGGTTAACATCCTGTGTTTACAAATTAGCTGCTCTACCGAGGCAGCCAGCTGACACAGCTGAGAGATCAAATTACACTGGTGATTAGGCACAGATGAGGGGGGATTAGACAGGCTAAACTCTCTAAATACATACAGAGTGCATTTCTATATCTTTTTCTTCTGTCCTGTGCAAGAGTGCTCTATCGAGGCATCCAGCTAACACAACTGAGAGATCAAATTACAGCTGTGATTAGTTACAGATGAGGGAGAATTAGACAGGCTAAATTCTCTAAATACTTACATGGTGCAATTCATTTATTTCCACTTTAAACAATACTAGTTGCCTGGCAGTCTTGCTGATCTTCTGGCACCAGTAATAGTCTGAGTCATAACCCTGAAACAAGCATGTGACTAATCCAGTCTGACTTCAGTCAGAGCTCCTGATCTGCATGCTTGTTCAGGGGCTGTGGTTAAATGTATTTGTGGCTGAGGATCGTGAGGACAGCCAGGCAACTGGTATTGCTTTGGCAGCCTCCAAATCCCTCTCACTTCAGGTTCCCTTTGAGGATGGCGCTGCCATTTCTGTATTGTTATGAGAGAGCACACTAACAATACGGAACTGGGTGAACAACAACAAAGGGACTAGAAGAGATAACACTGTGTAGATGATGTAACAGTGACACCTATTGGCTGGAGGCAGGAACACTACACGTATGGCCCTCCGTCCCCATTCTGTGGGTGCAGGATGGAGTGGAGCCTCTTATGGGTGCAGGATGGAGTGGCGCCTTCTATGGGTACAGGATAGAGTGGCTCCTCCTATGGGTGCAGCATGGAGTGGCGCCTCCTACGGGTACAGGATATAGTGGCGCCTCCTATGGGTGCAGCATGGAGTGGAGCCTCTTATGGGTGCAGGATGGAGTGGTGCCTTCTATGAGTACAGGATAGAGTGGCGCCTCCTATGGGTGCAGCATGGAGTGGCGCCTTCTATGGGTATAGGATATAGTGGCGCCTCCTACGGGTGCAGGATAGAGTGGCGCCTCCTATGGTTGCAGGATGGAGTGGCGCCTCCTATGGTTGCAGGATGGAGTGGCGCCTCCTACGGGTGGAGGATGGAGTGGCGCCTCCTATGGTTGCAGGACGGGTTGGCGCCTCCTATGGGTGCAAGAAGGTGAAGCGCCTCCTATGGGTGCAGGATGGAGTGGCGCCTCCTATGGGTGCAGGATGGAGTGGCGCCTCCTATGGGTGGAGGATTGAGGGGCACCCCCTATGGGTGCAGTATGGAGTGGCGCCTCCTATGGGTGCAGGATGGAGTGGCGCCTCCTATGGGTGCAGGATGGAGTGGCGCCTCCTATGGGTACAGGATATAGTGGCGCCTCCTATGGGTGCAGGATGGAGTGGCGCCTCCTATGGGTGGAGGATTGAGGGGCACCCCTATGGGTGCAGTATGGAGTGGCGCCTCCTATGGGTGCAGAAAGGTGAAGCGCCTCCTATGGGTGGAGGATTGAGTGGCTCCCCCTATGGGTGCAGTATGGAGTGGCGCCTCCTATGGGTGCAGGAAGGTGAAGCGCCTCCTATGGGTAGAGGATTGAGTGGCACCCCCTATGGGTGGAGGATGGTGTGGCGCCCTCTCTGGGTGAAGGATGGAGAAATGCCTCCTATGGGTGCAGCGAGGTGAAACGTCCTCTCTGGGTGCAGGACAGTGAAGCGCCTCCTATGGGTGCAGAAAGGTGAAGCGCCTCCTATAGGTGCAGGATGGAGTGGCGCCTCTGGTATCCTCTGCTGGGTTCGTAGGGCTCGGCCACAGCTTCTGCTTTTCTTTCCAAACCTAAAATTCTTGTTTCTAATCTGGAAGTTTATTGTGAGATGGTGAAATCCGCCCTGGTGGATTGTTTGTGAGTGTTTAACCCGGTTACATGGAGGCTGCGCTGGCATCCGCTGCTGTGTAATGACCGGCGTAGGGTTACATTGCATTCCCCCCTCACATCTGACAGGCCCTGCAAACAGCGCTAATCATATTTGAAAAGATTATTGAAGCGGCGAGTAACGAGCGCGACTGCCCCTCCCTGACAGCCTGATGAAGATCGACGTTTCCCATCCATGGTTTATACCCAATAACTCCTCGCGTTCGCTATCGTGTTTATGCGACGCACATGGCTGAAGTGCATTCAGGCGCATCGCTATCGCCATGTGTGATACGCACAATTTACCAGCGAGGCAGAGAACGCGGAGCTCGGATCAGAGCGGAGATCAGAGAGTTACCCGATAAACATGGACTGGAATACTTTTATTAGCATCATCAGAGATCGCGAAAGAATTCGCCTTGCCAAAGCTAGGCTCACACTTGATGAAATTGCGGCAGTTTTTCCATATTGCCGTGTATTGCTATGGGCTGCTCGCGATTCTGCAACGTTTTTACGTCTGTTCGCAATTCCGTTTTCGCAATTCGATTGTTGGGAACAAAACTGCCTATGTTCAGCTTTTTTTCCCCCACATGCTGCAAACATTTTGAGTTTAAAGTGAACCTAAACTGAGAAGGATATGGATTTTTCCTTTTTAAATAATACCAGTTGCCCGACTCTCCTGCTGATCCTGTGCCTCTAATACTTTTAGCCACAGCCCCTGAACAAGCATGCAGATCAGGTGCTCTGACTGAAGTCAGACTGGATTAGCTGCATGCTTGTTGAGGGGCTGTGGCTAAAAGTATTAGAGACACAGGATCAGCAGGAGAGTCAGGCAACTGGTATTTAAAAAAAGAAAAAATCCATATCCTTCTCAGTTTAGGTTCACTTTAACCACTTCACCACTGAGGGGGGCAGGGCCGGCCCGCTCATGAGGCGGGGTGAAACATTTGCCTCAGGCGGCACTTCTAGGGGGACAGCAACCGCCTGTCCGTGGGTGCGGGGGGGGGGGGGGGCGGTGTACCGGCCTCTGAGCTGGAGGAGTAGCGGGCAGAAAGGGGGTCTTGGGCCTAGCGTCACTTCCTGCAATGCCGCCCACTGTATTGTAAGTGGACGGCGTTGCAAGAAGTGACCTCAGTGGAGCGTACGCTGGAACCGGAAGAGGTGAGTGATCCCTGCCCGTCCCTCTTACTATCGGCTGCTATGTAACTATTTAAAGCTGGAGGTGGAGCGCAGATCGGGGGACGCAGGCGAGGGAGGGGGGGATCCGACCTCCCTCCCCGCCGCTAGGCCCAACACACCTATACTTTTTTTTTGGGGGGGGGGGCATCCAAAATTTTGCAGGGGAGCCCAGTGATTTCAAGTTGCACCCCTGGAGCCACCCTTAACTTTCAGCACCCAGACACGTACCTACACATCCGCACTCAGCTGTACACCTATCAGCACCCATTCACTTGCCTATCAGCATCCAGCACAAATCATGTATAAAGGGTGCCTAAATTGCATATATGTGTGTGCGGTTGTATTTTTTGGGGTGGGAACACTTCCTCACAAGCTTGCTTCAGGCAGCAAAAATTCTAGAACCTCCCCTGATAGGGTAAGGCGCTGTCTGAGAAGTGTTACTTTGAATTAGTGCTCGTGCAGCTGCAGTTCTAGCATTTGCAGCTAGAGAGTAGCATGGGTCTCGTCATATCATAGCAAGAGGTGTGTGAATGAGTGGTTCCCCCAAGTGTGACCTCTGCGATTTTTGATCAATCATCTGTTTGCACTGTGCTATTGTGTTTTTTTTTTCTCCAATGATTGGTTAATCAAACAGAAATTGGCCTCCCCAGTCTTGTGAATAGGAAAACCTACATTAATTAGTTTTGCAGACACCAATAGCAAATTGATAGGTTATATACAGAAATGATGTTGTTCACAGTGGTCAGTTGCGGTGCAGATTTCTTCTGCATTACAACTCACTGCCCATACAATTCTCTGGGCCTGTTCACAGTACTGCATTGCAGTGATGAGCAAAAATTTCACATAATCATCATTTCGTATCACAATTCGCAATTATGATGCCAAATCGTAATGCGAAATTTCAGGTAAAATTGTAATTCATTTCATTTGTAAACGTAATCAGAAACTGTAAATTCGCAATTTCTTGTAATTTTTGCGTAATTTCGTGCCAAGTTTAGCG
Organism: Hyperolius riggenbachi; assembly: GCF_040937935.1. Classification (NCBI taxonomy): domain Eukaryota; kingdom Metazoa; phylum Chordata; class Amphibia; order Anura; family Hyperoliidae; genus Hyperolius; species Hyperolius riggenbachi. Next base: position 24,067,248 of record NC_090653.1, on the reverse strand, counting down.
GTTACCAAAATTGCTATGTATGTTGAAGCATACCTGAATTCAGAACTTCCTCTCTGCTCTAAAAGTTAAGCAACAGCATAATAACCTTTAAAGAAAAATATTTATTTGTTACAGCTGATACAACTCCTGCAATAAATCTGCAGTGCGTCTACTTCCTGCTTTCATGGAAGCAGGCATAGGGTTAACATCCTGTGTTTACAAATTAGCTGCTCTGCCGAGGCAGAGGAGATTCCCGAACTGACAGATCAAGTTACAGTTGTGATAAGTCACAGATGCATTAGACAGGCTAAACTCTCTAAATACATACCGGGTGCATTTCTATATTTTTTCCTTGTCCTGTGCAAAAGTTCAGGTCCACTGCATATAAGTGGGAACAAGGCAAAAAACATAATATTTCAAAAGCCCCCCTTCAGCACTCCAGCCCCCCCCCCCCCCCCCCCTCCAGAAATTAGTGCAGTATGCAGGGAACACAGGACTCCCCTCTTCCGGGTTCCATGCGGTGGAGTTCCTCCCCTCTGCCTCCAGTGCAGCTCACTCTACTTCCGCTAATCAGAAAGTAGAGTGAGCGGCGCTGGAGACAGAGAAGGGGAACTCCACCGCATGGAACCCGGAATAGGTGAGTTCATGTTTCCTGCCCGCTGCTCTCATTGCTGGAGGGGGGGCACTGAAGGGGGGCCCGAGGTGAGGGATGGGGGAGTTGGGCCCCCCGTTCCTGTGGTGGCGTGTGCCCAGTGCTCCCCCCTCCTGACATGGCCGGATTTCAGGTAAGTCCACAAAGGCCATGGCCTAGGGCACCAGGAAAGCAAGGGACGGACTGTGGGTAGCAGGGTGGCAGTAGCAGTTAGCCTGCTGAACATTTGTCCTGTTACACAGTTTGCACACAGCGGTGGGTGGCGACCAACAGCCAGATCTGGCACTCGGGGAATGAAGGAGCAGCGAATCGCACTTACAGCGATCTCTGAGCTACCTGTCACTCACTGAATGTGCGCTCTTCAAGGATCTTACAATCTAATCCCTGCTATCATGTCACTAACTGTCCTCAGAGGACCTTATAACGTAATTCCTGCCATCGCTTCACTAACTGTCCTCACAGGAGCCTATAATCTAATACCTGTCGTGTTTGGTGGGGGTGGGGGGTTAGGATGCTGTCAGTTTGGGGGACAGCTGGTGATAGTGGGCCTTGGGCAGTAAAAAAGTACAAATCCGGCCCTTCCTCCTGATCTGCAGCTGCCCGCCCCTAAAAATGGCTCTAGGTGGGTCCCAGAGCCGCCACCTAGTTATGATCGTAATCTAATTACGATTACGCAAATATTCATGTAAATGTTCACAGTTTCGCCTATACATAATTATGATTTGTACATTCAATTGATTTCGTATAGTAATTTTGCATAAAATTTTTTGTAATTTTCGCGTAATTTCGTGCCGACTTTGGCAGTGAATAGCAAAGCCCTCATAATTGCTGTTGACACCAAAATTGTTACATGTGTTAAAGAGAGACTGAAGCGAGAATAAATCTCGCTTCAGACCTCAGAGTTAGCCGGGGCATGTGTGCCCCTGCTAAACCGCCGCTATAGTGCGGCTTAACGGGGGTCCCTTCACCCCCAAATCCCCCTCCGTAATGCCGGGGATCTCTTCCTGGTTGGGGCAGGGCTAACCGCCGCAGCCCTGCCCCACGCGCGTCTGTCAGCGCGTATCTCCGCCTCTCCCCCGCCCCTCTCAGTCTTCCTTCACTGAGAGAGGTGGGGGAGAGGCGGCGATGCGCCGCTGATAGACGCGACTGGAGGCAGGGCTGCAGCCGTTAGCCCTGCCTCCAGGAGCGACCAAATGCACGACCAAGTCGTGCTGGGGTGGGTTTGGGGGTGAAGGGACCCCCTTTGTGCGGCGGGATAGCGGCGGTTTAGCAGGGGCACACATGCCCCTGCTAACTTTGAGCTCTGAAGCGAGATTTATTCTCGCTTCAGAGACTCTTTAAGGAGAATATTGGGTACATAGTTACATAGTTATTTTGGTTGAAAAAAGACATACGTCCATCGAGTTCAACCAGTACAAAGTACAACTCCAGCCCGTCCCCCACATACCCCTGTTGATCCAGAGGAAGGCGAAAAAAACCCCACCAGGCATGGTCCAATTAGCCCCAAATGGGAAAAATTCCTTCCTGACTCCAGATGGCAATCAGATAAAATCCCTGGATCAACATCATTAGGCATAACCTAGTAATTGTAGCCATGGATATCTTTCAACGCAAGGAAAGCATCTAAGCCCCCTTTAAATGCAGGTATAGAGTTTGCCATAACGACTTCCTGTGGCAATGCATTCCACATCTTAATCACTCTTACTGTAAAGAACCCTTTCCTAAATAAATGGCTAAAACGTTTTTCCTCCATGCGCAGCTCATGTCCTCTAGTCCTTTGAGAAGGCCTAGGGACAAAAAGCTCATCCGCCAAGCTTTTATATTGCCCTCTGATGTATTTATACATGTTAATTAGATCTCCTCTAAGGCGTCTTTTCTCTAGACTAAATAAACCCAGTTTATCTAACCTTTCTTGGTAAGCGAGACCTTCCATCCCACGTATCAATTTTGTAGCTCGTCTCTGCACCTGCTCTAAAACTGCAATATCTTTTTTGTAATGTGGTGCCCAGAACTGAATTCCATATTCCAGATGTGGCCTTACTAGAGAGTTAAACAGGGGCAATATTATGCTAGCATCTCGAGTTACAAGTCAAAGTCAAAAAAATAATTTTCCAAAAAGACCTTGTAGTTTTTGAGAAAATCGATTTAAAAAATGCAAAGAAAAAATGTTTTTTAAACTCGGAAAAATGACAATTTAAAGAGACACTGAAGCGAAAAAAAAATGATGATATTATGATTTGTATGTGTAGTACAGCTAAGAAATAAAACATTAAGATCAGATACATCAGTCTAATTGTTTCCAGTACAGGAAGAGTTAAGAAACTTCAGTTGTTATCTCTATGCAAAAAAGCCATTAAGCTCTACGACTTTCAAAGTCATGGAGAGAGCTGTTTTCTGAATTTTATTATCTCAACTGTTCCTTAACTATTTACTTTTTCTCTGCTAGTGGAGAGGTCATTAGTTCACAGACTGCTCTGAAAGACTCATTTTGAATGCTGAGTGTTGTGTAATCTGCACATATTATAGAATGATGCAATGTTAGAAATAACACTATATTCCTTAAAAAAAAAAATATGGGAATATTTTCTTTGCTGCTAATCTTCTAGTAATTATTCATAGTACACAACCAATTCATTATATCATATATTTTTTTTCGCTTCAGTGTCTCTTTAAAAAACATTTTTCTTTGCATTTTTAAAATCAATTTTCTCGAAAACTACAAGGAAAGGAAAAGGAAAAAATATGTTTTTGAGTTGTACCCACTATTCTTCTTAAAGAACAAGCGACACCCATGCTAACCTAGAAATAAAAAACACATATATAAGTAGATAAATACTACTTCTACTTACATAACAGATGTATTGTGCTATCCACGTAATGATTCCTGTGAATATTATAAAGGAAAAGCAGAAAATCCTATTCTAGGCAGTGGCCATCTTGCCAAGCTAATGCTGACATCATATCCTCCCTGACTCTTGTTTTCCCCCCTCCCTTCTCTTGCTCATTGTGTATTCATTAGCTGCCCTCCTCCCAGAGCCTTCAGACACTCCCACTGAGGTGTATACTAGGAACTGCACTGTCTATTTTTTTATTTACACATCCAATCACTGAGTCACCTCAGCCTTGCTTGCAAACACAAGTAATCAGAGGTTGTTTCGGATAAGCAGCTAGGCGGGGAAATAAATGGAAGAGGGGGAATATATTATAGATAAAAAGAACTCCCAGCATTCAACTCTTTGGCACTAGGACCAGTGCTCCTAAAGCATGTGATAACTTAACTACAAACCATAACAGCAGAAAAAGTTTTGCAAGTTTTGAATGCAGGATTAGCATCTTTATCACTAAATACACTCAGACCAGTTGCTGTTGAAATTTGATTTTTATGGTGACAATCCCGCTTTAACATATGTAGCAATTTTGTATTAATAGCGTATATGGGCTCTTTGCTATTGATCACTAAAGTCGGCACAAAATTATGCAAAATTTTGTGAAATTACGCGGAATTAGGAAATATTACTATTACATATGAAACTAATTACGATTTTCCTTGTAATTTAGCATTACTATTATGATGCGTAATTGCAAATTTTGATGTGAAATTTCGGCCCACCACCGCCCACCAGGCTCCCCTCCCCCGTGCCCCCCGCGGCAGCAGACACTGCGGGGGGGAATTGTTATACCCCTGTTGGTACCCCAGCATGCAGCCAGTGTGCTCTCTATGGAGCCAGCACTGCTCAGTGTGTGATGAAGTCTGGGTATAGTGAGAGTTGCTGTGCAGCCCCCTCTGTTAATGCCCCCTGTACTGCCCCACCAGTGTGCCCTCTGCAACGCTCTCTCGCTTTTGCTCACCGCTGCCAGCTACTGACAGGAAGTCTACTTTCGTTTTATGTCTTCCCCAGACTGGCGGGAACATTCGCAGCGTTTTCGGCCAAGAATTGCTGTCGGCACATCTGAGTTTTATTTTTAGGTGCGTAGATCTGGGGGAAGATGGAATCCACAACACTTCTCCGGGCTGGAATGTCGCTAATCGGCCAAATATCTGACAATGGGATTCCGGCAGATCTGCAGATGCCGCACAAAGGATTAATAGTCAGTGTCTGAGAATTCAGCAGCGGGGCGTATAGCTGTGGCGTGCAACACGAGCCGCCGGCGGTCAGGACTGTTCTCCACTGAGAAACGCAATCACCCTGTGATTCAATCACGTTCCTCCCATTTTCCACGCCGGTGATTGCATTAAAAAATATGGCAGCCTCCATATCCCTCTCACTTCAGTTGTCCTTTAAGGCATGCTCCACTGGCAACTAGGATCATTAAGCAGCCTTGCCCAAAACCTCCTAACTGATTTAGGTACTGGCTTGAGCCAGGATTCGAATGTTGGTCAAGGGCTCAAATCCGACATCAGAGGCAGCAGCCGTACCAGTACAGTATCCAGCAGGTTTCTCTCTGCTCTGATCTCTTGCCAGACCACACACACTGTAAACAGATTTCCAATAGATTTCAGCATGGAAATCTGTACAGGAGTCCTGAAAGAGGGACAAATGAGTAAGAAAGAGGGACTGGGATTCCAAAGAGTAGGGTGACCATTTTTTGATTTTCAAAAAAGATTAGAGGATGATCACAACAGCATGTGGGCGTGGTCATGGGTGGGGCCAAATATACAAGACCTTAGCAGTGTGCTGTCCACATGGTGGAGGGCCAGCCGACCACAAAATGCAATCAGATTGGCAGAAGATTTCCCCACAAAATTCTATAAGATTCGCAACAGATTTCCCCACTAATGGAATCAGATTGGCAGCATATTTCTCTACAAATACAATGAGATTGGCAGCAGATTTCCCCACTAATGCAATGAGATTGGCAGCAGATTTCTCTACAAATGCTGAGATTTCAAACATATTTCCCCACAAATGGAATCAGATTGGCAGCATATTTCCCCACAAATGCAATGAGATTGGCAACAGATTTCCCCACAAATGCAATGAGATTGGCAGCAGATTTTCCCACAAATGCTGTGAGATTGGCAGCAGATTTCCCCACAAATGCAATCTTATTGGCAGCAGATTTCCCCACAAATGCAATCTTATTCGCAGCAGATTTCCCCACAAATGCAATCTTATTGGCTGCAGATTTCCCCACAAATGCAATGAGATTGGCAGCAGATTTCCCCACAAAAGCTTTGAGATTGGCAGCAGATTTCCCCACAAATGCAATGAGATTGGCTGCAGATTTCCCCACAAATGCAATGAGATTGACAGCAGATTTCCCCACAAATGCTATGAGATTGGCAGCAGAATTCCCCACAAATGCAATGAGATTGGCAGCATATTCCCCACAAATGCAATGAGATTGGCTGCAGAATTCCCCACAAATGCAATGAGATTGGCTGCAGATTTCCCCACAAATGCAATGAGATTGGCTGCAGATTTCCTTACAAATGCAATGAGATTGGCTGCAGATTTCCCCACAAATGCAATGAGATTGGCTGAAGATTTCCCCACAAATGCAATGAGATTGGCTGCAGATTTCCCCACAAATGCAAAGAGATTGGCTGCAGATTTCCCCACAAATGCAATGAGATTGGCTGCAGATTTCCCCACAAATGCAATGAGATTGGCTACAGATTTCCCCACACATGCAATGAGATTGGCTGCAGATTTCCCCACAAATGCTATGAGATTGGCTGCAGATTTCCCCACAAATGCTATGAGATTGGCAGCAGATTTCCCCACAAATGCAATGAGATTGGCTGCAGATTTCCCCACAAATGCTATGAGATTGGCAGCAGATTTCCCCACAAATGCTATGAGATTGGCAGCAGATTTCCCCACAAATGCAATGAGATTGGCAGCAGATTTCCCCACAAATGCTATGAGATTGGCAGCAGATTTCCCCACAAATGCAATCTTATTGGCAGCAGATTTCACCACAAATGCAATGAGATTGGCAGCATATTCCCCGCAAAGTGCTACGATGTTGGAACGGAAAGGTCTCCTGTGCTGAATAATGACATGCGGCGGTGATATCACACGTGTCTGAGCACCCCGGGGTGTTATATAATCTGTGAAGCTGCATACCTGGCCAGTGGGGGCACCCGTGAGGTCCAGCTTCGGCTTCCCCTCGGCATGTTGCTAGCGTCTGGAATATACCTTCGTCCTTGTACGCAGCTGTGTCAATGTAATTGCGTCAGGAAAGCCGGCTCTTTGGGAGCTGAGCGGCCAAGCCAGAAGAGCCAATGCCGGACTGAGTCTCAGTCTAGTGATGGGAATTCCAGCTCTTTAGAAAGCATCGGCTCTTCTGGCTCGGCTGCTCAGCTCCCTTTATAGTGCCGGCTCGTGTTTGGCTCCCAAGCGGCTCTTTACCCAGACATTTCAAAAACCCGCCAGGACGCTCCGGACAGGTCGGAAAAAGTGGACCTGTCCGGGCAAAAGAGGACGCCTGGTCACCCTACCAAAGAGGGACTGTTTCTCTAAAAAAGGGATAGTTGGGAGCTATGCACATGGTACAGGCACCCCTGTCGGCAATGTAAAAAGACGCAGGACACAGGCAGGGCGGACACTTCCATAGAGGCAAAGGGGACAATTGCCCCAGAGCCTGTGGGGGCCTCCTCCCTGGTGCCCCTCCTCCAGCTATGGTGAACCAGGACAACGGGGATGCTGTGTGTTTACTCTGTATAGGAAAAGGAGGAGGTGGGTAATGAGAACCCCAAAAATGCTTCTTAGGGGACATATAATATATGATGGACACATAATGATATTGTGTGACGGGGGAAGGAAGGGGAGGGGGAGCCAGCTCAGGGGCCCTGGGGGTGATTTGGTTGGAAGGGGGGTGTCAGGGGGTCCCCAAAGTTACTTTTGCATCGGGGCCCCATTGTAGCAAGACTCGGCCCTGGACACAGGAGTCGTGCCGTCCGAAATCGAAAAGATTGGTCAGGTGGCATGGGCACCCATAGACTTCAGTGAGAGCTTTGCCCCTCCCCCATCCCTCCTCCTGATTGGTCCATCACTGTGACGGGCAGCTGTACTAAGAGCAGTACTCCAGCAGGAAGTATAACGTACCAGAAAGCTGACAATAATAATAATTAAATAAATAAACACTAAATATCGTGCTTGGCCATTCCCTACGCAGCCGTTTCATCTGGTTGGACGTGATTTCCGTGCCATGACCTGAGGACGTCTCACATGTGGCCCCAATTTATAATCTGACACAAATTGTGATCTGGCGCTCCGCGGCTAATCAGCTCCTGCGATCTTCTGCCCTTCAGCCATAACAAAACTAAAGAGAGGCGAGCGCCGAGCGTTATTACCAATCGCTTATTACTGCCGCTGCGCCAAGAATAGATACGTCAAATTAAATGTTAAATGTTCCCAATTAAAAGATTGTTGTTAGGAAAAAAATAGTTCCCTGCAGACTTTTTCCATTAGGAATTAATGCTGAGCATGTGTGTTGCCTTTTCTCCAGCACTAGAGGGCGCCACTTACCCCTAACTGAGCCAGGCAACAGACAGCCTGGGAGAGATGTGAGGAAATGATGGAGTTGCTGGAGGATGGGGTGTGCTGAAGGCTGTAGCCACTGGCAACCTGTCCAGACTCCAGCCCGCGAAAGACGACATCTGATTGTTCAGTGTGGGTGTCCACACCCAGGGGCAAACGCAGGATTTTTAAGGGGGGGGGGGTTCCTAAAAGGTCCAGAAGCACGTATGTCCCCGAGTGCTTCCGAATACAGGTGGCTCCATACTGCCCATGCACAAAAGTGCGCTGGCGTATTACGGAGCTGCCTATCTTTGGAAGTACTCAAGGACACGAGTGTTTCTGAGGGCTTCTGGTAGCAGCAAATGTGAACGGGGTACAGCGCTGGAACAACTCCCCAAGAGAGGAACAGGAGATAGACTTAGTTTGGACAATTCAGTGGAATATGCTACATAGTTTCACATAGCGCAAGCGATACCCATATGATGCAGGGATATATACATCTGCGGAAGATGTCGGCGCTACATAAATACTAAATAATAATATTTTGCCTCACCAGGATTGCACTTTTATTTAGCTTTCCTGTATGACAAGAACACACAGCCAGCTCTAGGGGAAGAGGGAAACAAAGGTGAATGAGGGAGGGCTGGTGCACACCAAGAGGGCTTCTGAGCGTTTTTCAAATCAACAGTGATTTGAAAAGCGCTTGACTAATGTTACCCTATGTGGGTGTTCCCACAGCAGCGTTGTGATTTTTTCAAAATCGCAGGTATACTGCATGTAGCATGTTTTTGAGCAATTCATTCAAAAATCGCAATGAAAATCACTTCACAAAATCACACTCACAAATTGCTAGCGATTGCTATTGTCATTTTGGCGTTGCACTAGCCCAGAGAGAGGAGTGGAGAAATTGAGAATAGCCTGAGATGGAGCAGAGAACTTATCTGTATTGCAGTCCCACATCAGACAGGCTACTTGCCTGTAATCGGACTCCTGTCCCTGTCAGTCTCTCACACAAGTCAGAAAGAAGCCCTCCTGGAGTCTAGGGACTGTCAAAAACTTTTCAGCTTGTTAAACACCTTACCCACACATGCAGTCATTATAACAATGGGGAGAGACCAGACAGATGTTTGCCCACGGACCCAGGCAAGCTCTGCATCATGCTGTGCATATTTACCAGCTTGCCTGCACTCTAATTTCATCATGTCGGACACTTCTGTGCTGTGGAGAGTCCAGGACTCTATAATCAACATTCTCTCACTGCAGGCTGCATCTTCTTGTGAGGGAAGCTGGGCTGCCTCTCTCATTCTATTAGCTGGAGGGAAGCACCAGAAGTAAGAAGGGAGGGAGAATGAGGCTGTTTATATTATGCGGGCTTCCCTGGCTGAATACACAGCTCAGTGCAGGGGGGAGGTTCTAGACACCCGGAATAGCCCCCTCAGTTCGCCAGTGACACCATTACTTGTCAAAAAAACCTAAAAATGATTCCCATTACACAAGAGTTTCTTCTTGTTTTAGAAACAGATTATTATTAATAGTATTGATTTAAAAAACGCCAACATATTGTGAAAAATCAGTAGTGAAAATAATGTAATGATTAAATTGCTTATTTTTTTTAAAGGGGCACTACAGCGAAAAACTGTAAAATGTAAAATATGTGCAGACATATACAAATAAGAAGTACATTTTTTTCCAGAGTAAAATGAGCCATAAATTACTTCTCTCCTATGTTGCTGTCACTTGCAGTAGGTAGTAGAAATCTGACAGAAGTGACAGGTTTTGGACTAGTCCATCTCTTCATAGGGGATTCTCAGGGATATATTTATTTTCAAAAGCACTTTTTGAATGGCAGTTGCTCTGTCCAACTGCCAAAAAACTGTGTAGGGAGCAGGGAAGCTGGCCAGCATCATTGTTTAAATCCTTTTTAGGGAATATCTTTATAAAGAATAAAAGCCTTGCTGAGAATCCCCAATGCAGAGATGGACTAGTCCAAAGCCTGTCACTTCTGTCAGATTTCTACTACCTACTGTAAGTGACAGCAACATAGGAGAAAAGTAATTTATGGCTCATTTTACTCTGGGAAAAATGTACTTCTTAATTGTATACGTTTGCACATATTTTAAGTTTTACAGTTTTTCGCTGTAGCGCCCCTTTAACAATATTCATGTATAAATTATATAGTCAATATTTGCCCATTGTAAAATCTTTCCTCTCCCTGATTTACATTCTGAAATGTATGACTGGTGGTGACATCTTTAGTTCTGTCAGGTGATCTCTGCAGAATGTTTGTTTCTGAGAATTCTCAATATAGTGAAAATAATGCCTTATCTCCCAGAATGATCTGGGAGGAGAATTCGGCATAGAAAAACAGCCTAGGTTAAGCATTACTGGGAAGGCGGGGCTACATACCAATATACAGTAAGAAATAGATAGAGGAAGTGTTTCTGATATTGAAACCAGGAAAATTACCGTAAAAGAGGGTATGATAAATCATTTATTGCATTCTACTGGATGTCACTACAGGGCCTCTTTATCTTGTGCAAATAAAAGTTAAAGTATAACGAAAGCTTCTTCTGTTTTTTACAAAAACACACAAACTTTGGCAAACTATTCAAAACTTTTAAAAACAAGGAACACCAAGAGCCCCAATAGTGTAATATGTACTGGTAAATGGTTATTAGATAGAGTAAATATTAATACTCACAAACCAGGGTTACCATTAGGCAACCACTGTAAAGGCAGGTGGGGAGATTTTCCTGACCCCACTCAGGAATAAGAAGTCGCTCTCTGTGTAGATGAGAAAAAGGGGGTTCAACCCTCCACCCAGGGTGGACTCAATATTATGCAGGAGAACAGAGGCGCCAAAAGGATAAAAGGAAGCGAAATGAGCTTAAAAACCAAATTCTTGGTAAATAGAGGTGGTAGTGGTGGACTTACTTCCTCCAAGTAGACACACAACGACTGTAGTAAAGACAGTCAATATATTTTATTTATGAACTCCAAATATGCAACGCGTTTCACAGGTTTGATCCCGCTTCATCAGGCAATAACAACGGAGCAATAGCATATGTGGTCAGTAGAAGAGCCAATAGCATATGTGGTCAGTAGAAGAGCCAATAGCATATGTGGTCAGTAGAAGAGCCAGGCACAGAGGTGACCACATATGCTATTGCTCCGTTGTTATTGCCTGATGAAGCGGGATCAAACCTGCGAAACGCGTTGCATATTTGGAGTTCATAAATAAAATATATTGACTGTCTTTACTACAGTCGTGTGTCTACTTGGAGGAAGTAAGTCCACCACTACCTCCTCTATTTACCAAGAATTTGTTTTTTTAAGCTCATTTAGCTTCCTTTTATCCTTTTGGCGCCTCTGTTCTTCTGCATAATTTTCAAAACTTTTGTTCTGGGTTGCCAGATCACGCAGTTCTGTAGTATTCTCATCTTCACAGTGTTGGGGGCCGGGGGGAGGGGGTAATCAGTAATGAATGATTCCCCCTAGGAGGAGATCATTTGATGAAATTGGCTTAGACAAGCAGATTTTCGAACCTCGTGTGTGTGTGTGGTCATTATCCATCCATTGTGTCGATATTGTTGTGTCAGCCAGTGAATGACATCTTCTGATTGTAATTTGGCATAAAGGTGAATCTCTCATTATTCTCGGGTCGTTCTGGCCATCAGCGTGATTTTACGCGCCAAACATCGTAATTGGCGTTGAGAAGGGGCCGGGGAGTCCCATCCTGACTGGCAACAATCTTCTGTAATTCGTGGCTTCCCTGTTTGCGCTGAACGATGATTCCCTGTCATTCAAGAGATCCAGTTCCATCCACTAGAGACAATCGCTTATTAATCCTGACACGGTGGAGATGTGGCAAGGAACGGTTGCCGGACAGCGGCACGCCCGGTGCTCGACGCTGCAGACGGGAAAAAGACAAGCTGGAAGCAATTGGTTGTCACGTTACATGACAGCCTCCCAACTCCTCGCCTGGCCTCCTCCCTGTCACTTCTGACATCACCTCCAGCAAGACGCGCCGCCAATCAACCCTTGCTGAGTCCACCTGGAGCTGCCGTGTGCCGGGAAGCCTTTAATCAGCATTAATTTTCCCCAGTTTGGAGTAATTGGAGCTCTTCCTGTTCTTTGGCCAGAAATGATCACATTACCGGCAAGATGTCCAACTCCACATGCAGAGAACCCTGAGATCCTCCATAATGTTTCCCAGAAGGTCGCGGAGTCACTTCACGGCCGGACCGCAGAATGTTTCAGCCACGCGATCGACATCTTTCATTGTAAATATTTGTGCAATGTCGATCCATCGCTCAAATTCTATGTCATCTCCATCTATATCTCCTCACTAGTTTCCAGATACCAACCCAACTGTAATCTCAGATCTGCACATGACCTTCTTCACATTCATGTATACAAGATTTTTCACGTACGTCACCCCTCCTCTGGAATCCCCTTCCAAAACACATTCGTCACTCTCCAACCTTTGATATCTTTAAATGTGCCCTCAAAACTTACTTTTTCTGTCAAGCAAACGCTGTACCTTAGGCCAGTTCCCCTTTTGCCCTCTGGCCAAGTTGTTCTACTAGATAACCCCAAACACACTGCCTCTAGGTATGAATAGTTTATACTATCCCACCTCTTGTTCCCCTCCCCCCTTTTTCCTTTAGGGCCCGTTTCCACTAGAGCGAATGCGCATGCGTTCTCTGCATGCGGATTCGCATAACCAATACAAGTGGATGGCCCTGTTTCCACTTGTCAGTTTTTTTCCTGCGTTTTTCTGTGCAGGATTTTTCTGCACGGTAGAGCCTGCAGAATTCGCGTTTTTTTGCCGCGATTTCGCGTGCGAATTCGCATGAAAACTAATGTAAATTGAACCAGGCAGTGACATGGTTAAATTCGCATATACCCTGCCTATGCGGAATCGCGGCAAAAAACGCACGCGGAATCGCATCCGCATGCAATTTCGTCAGCGGTGGAATCCCGGTGATTCGCACCGCACTAGTGGAAACGAGCCCTTAGATTGTAAGCTCATAAGGGCAGTGCTCTCTCACCCTTTTGTGTTTTGCTTTGTTACAGATTTATTCATATTCATTTTGTCTCTGTTATTACCATTTGTACCGATTCTGTATTTCATATATTGGTGCATATCATTGTCTGTATTATTATGTACCCCATGTTTGTTTCTTACTTTGTACAGCGCCACAGAATATGTTGGCACTTTATAAATCAATAATAATAATAATGTCAGATGGGAAAAGGAGGCCTATAAAAATGGGGATTTGTTGTTTGCCGGTAAAGTGACATTATGTCAACTGATCACTATATTGTTAAGTAGGATTTATGGTGTTTTACCTACATCTCTTGATGATCTGCTACCAGATCGACCATCAGATAGATCCCTAGCTCATCGAATCTGATCAGAGAGGGATCTATTGCCTGCCTACACATTGCAGACAGATTTCCATAGATTTCAGCATCTATTAGAAATCAACCCAGCGCAGCCACCCCCCTGCCTGTTGGGCCGCCCCATGTAATGTGCCCCTCCCCCGGGCCTGTGATGAGTGTTGCAGACACACCTGTCACACCGGCGGGACTCCTTCCTTGCCCCCTCCCATGTCCGGCATCTTTTTGAATTGTGAGCGTAGGTGCCACGTGACACCAACATATTTACTGACGTCAGGATCAACAGAAATGCCTTGTTGATGTCAGAGGAGAAAGAGCAGACTGGTTTAAAGGGAACTAAGCACCCTTTCTTTCACTGGAATTTATCCTGGCTATAGGAGCCGCCATGTTCCCCCCTCCCCTTCTCACCATCCTTATCTACATTATTTACAGAACTCTTAGATGCTATCTTAACACTTTCCCTCTAGATAAGGTCTTTGAAGAGAAGTTGTCCTATTTACACACACCCCCTATTGTTTACTTCTTGTAATGAGTGCAATAAAACAATTACTTAGCAGCCTGAAATCTCTGAGGCGGGGTCAAACGTCCAGGCCTGCCGAAGTTGGCAAATAACACTAAAGAGGAACTCCAGTGAAAATAATGTAATAAAAAAGTGCTTCATTTTTACAATAATTATGTATAAATGATTTAGTCAGTGTTTGCCCATTGTACAATTTTTCCTCTCCCTGATTGAAATTTATCACATGGCGACATTTTTACTGCTGGCAGGTGATGTCACTGGAAGGAGATGCTGCTTGCTTTTTTGGCAGTTGGAAACAGCTGTAAACAGCTTTCCCTATGCCTCCATGGCAGCACAACGGGTATTGTCCCCACCCCCAATACCCCACAGGACAAATGTCTATAAAGGTGTAACTGACCCTCCCATCACTGTCTTTTTTTCCTGTCCCTCCACCTCACAGGACTGTCGCAGGAGATTCCTGCAGGTATACTTTTACTTTTTACCCCCTTACCGGCTGCATCAGGTAGCCTTCCGCGCAGGTTGCCTCGCCTGCTGCGATGCCACCTCATAGGACTGTAAATCAGTCTGGCTGGTGGGGACCCAGTTCTGCTGATCTTGGGGGTCCATCACATAAAACAAATAATCACCTCTGGTGCCTCCGCACTAAATGTGTGGAATATATGGAGGTTAGGTTACCTAATCACCGCTCTAACGAGCTGTTTTGGTGGGCATCCATTCATCCCTATTCCTATACTTCTTCTACGGGCTGGCGTGCGCTCCAAGAGCCGGAGACCTGCGTCCCACCCATACCGGATCCAGTATGGCTGCCCTCCGCTGACTACTTCCGGTTCCCAGGATTAGCTTGCGCAGTGGAACGCGGAAGCGGCGAGGTGGGCGGAGCCAGATCGCGCTGACATTATTTATGTGGGACAGCCGGAAGTTTCGCCGGCTGTCACTTTGGAGGAGACTCTCGTGGATGCTGCGGCTGCTGCCTCGTACTGTGGATCCCGACACCTATCTCAGCCACTACCAGCGGCATCATTTCGGGGAACGCTTTCAACTTTTGCTAACAGGTGGGATCATTTAGATGTATACTCCCAGGGCTTTGGTACAGAGGCTGACGGGGCTTATTTATTTACACTTTCTCTTCCTCTCATTTCATTTCCAGCTTGTAACTGTTTTAGTTACTACTATGGATGTCCCACCTCATTTCATAGATCAGCGATCATTTTCATGGTAAGGGGGAGTACAGGTAGGTTCTTTAAAAAAAAAAAAAAAAAAAAAAAAGCAGGCATTTTTTTCTTTTGCGATGCTTACTGTCGCCTTTGCTATGTTTTCAGCCCAGCTTGGAGGAGAGACGGAAGGGATTATCGGTCAGCCTCTCGAGACCGTTACAGAAGACGTTCTAGAAGCAGATCGCCTCGAGACAAAACTTATAGGAAATCAAGATCAAGATCTCGTTCTCCTGTCCATCGGAAAAAAGAGCAGCTCTGCTGGGCGTGTGGAAACCCAGTAATGCCTGGAAAAATGGTCTGCTCTAAGTGCTTCCACGAGATTGGGAAGGAACCGCCTTCAGAGCCCATAGATGTACAGAACATCATTCAAAAAGCAGTCCAAGAATCAGTCACCAACTATATGGCCAGTCTCCCGGCCCATACCGCACAGGATCAACCTTCAACCTCAACAGCAAAATCAGTGCCTGACGATATTGACGTCGCGTCGGATTTGACTTCGCCCTAGTAGAACCCTTTATTAAAGCAGTGAGGGAGGCTTTAGAGTGGGAAGACTCGGAAGACGAATCGGATAATCCTAAGAAAAAAACGAAAAAAACCTATTACAAACATCTAGACAAGACAAAGTCATCCTTCCCAGTAATGGAAGAGATTATGAATATTATTCATGAAGAATTCCAAAAGGTTGAAAAGAAGCCTCCTCTCGGTAATAGACTCTCCAAGTTATACCCTTTGCCTCAAGTCCAAACGAAGTTATTGGATACGGCTCCTACTGTAGATGCGGCAGTCACTAGGTTAGCAAGACATGTGACCCTACCAATCGAAGACTCTGTAACCTTTATAGACTCTTTGGATCGTAAAATGGATCAAGATTTCAAAAAAGTTTATACAAGCTCGGGGGGAGCCTGTAGACCAGCCATAGCCCTTACAGCTGTGGGAAAGGCAATAAAGGTCTGGGTCGAAAAACTTGAACAGGCTATCCTGGAAGATGTGTACAAAGAAGAGTTAATCCTCAAATTGGAAGATCTGAAGGTCTCAGCGGACTTTGTTGGGGAGGCAGCAATAGATGTAGTAAGAGGAACAGCAAGGTCCATGCTATACTCGGTGACCGGCAAAAGGGCATTATGGCTTAAATCTTGGGCAGCAGATCCTACTTCTCGACAACTGTGGTGTAAAATCCCGTTTGACGGCAAAACTCTCTTTGGAGACAAATTGGAAACGGCAATAGCTAGAGTAACCGGAGGCAAATCAGGGCTTCTGCCGCAAGACAGGCGTACTAAAAAACAACCAGTTTCATCTCAACCAAGATTTCAGGGCTCAAGATATAGAAATGCTAGATCCTATCGCCCAGGCCGGAATTATAGAAATAATTGGCAGACAAATCAGACTTCATCTAATAAATTTACGAAGCAGAAGGCTCCACAACAAGCTCAGGCTGGCAAGAAATCTTTTTGACAGTCCGCTTGTTCAGAAGGGCCCGGTGGGAGCCAGGCTGAAAGATTTCAGCAAGATATGGAGACGTCGTATCAAATCACCGTGGGTACTAAGAACCATCAGTTCAGGCCACTTCTGGACATTCAACAAAGATCCTCCAAAGGACTATTTCATATCAACCAGTATTCCATCCACTCAGATAAAGAGAGACATTTTAGAAAAATACATACAAGATCTGGTGACAAAGAAGGCCATAGTCTCAGTTCCCCCTTCGGAGAAGTTTCGGGGGTTCTACTCCAGGCTCTTCTTTGTGCAGAAAAAGTCGGGCGATCTGCGCCCGGTTTTAGATCTGAAAAGGCTAAACAACTATATTTTCCTAGAAAAATTCAGGATGGAGTCGATAAACACAATAATAATGGCAGTAAAACCCCTCGATTATATGCTCTCGATTGACCTAGAAGATGCGTATCTCCACGTACCTATTCAGAGAAGCCTACAGAGATACCTCAGGTTTGCCATAGTAGATCAACATTATCAATTTGTATGCCTGCCTTTCGGCATTTGCACGGCCCCCAGGACATTCTCAAAAATCCTCCTGGAGGTAATTGCGCTGCTGAGACTACAAGATATTCGAATACATCACTATCTCGACGATATCTTACTCCTGGCAGATACGAGAGAGGAATGTCTAAAGAACAGAGAGATCGTACTACAAACATTGACGACTTTTGGGTGGCTAATAAATCACAACAAAAGTCAACTTCAGCCAACACAAGACCTTACTTATTTGGGAGCCAGATTCAGGACAGGGACCAACGATGTTTGTCTACCCCCAGACAAGATACCAATCATAAAGGAAAGAGTCATGCAACTTCTCCTATTTTCTCGTGTCAAAGCAAAACTTTGTTTACAAGTTCTGGGCACCATGTCCTCCACGATTCCTATGATCCCATGGGCACATTGGCATCTGAGATCCCTTCAGCGAGGGTTCCTAGCCCAATGGAATGGACAGAATCTGAATCAATGCATCATGATGACCTCTCTGATGAAGGAACAACTACAGTGGTGGTTAACCACTGCAAACTTGGAGAAGAGTATTCCGCTGCAGGCGCAAAAACCAATAGTAATCAACACCGATGCCAGCTCAAAAGGTTGGGGTGCGGTGTGTGGGGACCATGTGATACAGGGAACTTGGCCACAGTTTATGAAGCATTGGCCTGCCAACAGACTGGAAATGAGAGCAGCCTTCTGTGCCCTGCGACACTTTCAGGACTTAATAGTTGGCAAACCTGTTCTGCTGAAGATGGACAACCGCACAGCGGTGGCCTATGTCCAAAACCAAGGGGGGTCACACAGCCAATCCCTGATGGAAGAGGCAAAGTTAATATTTACACTATCAATTCCGAGACTGCAGTCCCTTTCAGCAATTTACATCCCAGGGAAGGAAAACATACTTCCGGATTATCTCAGCAGGACGCAACTCTCAAACAGCGAATGGGAATTGGAGGAGTCAGCTTTCCGGGCAATATGTGCACACTGGCAAGTACCAGAACTGGACTTAATGGCTACCAGGAAAAACAGGAAATGTCAAAGATATATCAGCCGGTACCCAGAGAGTCAGGCGGAAGCATGCAATGCCTTGACGGCCCAATGGAACTTTCAGACGGCCTATGTTTTTCCTCCTATCCCTCTCATCATGAGGCTCCTGAGGAGACTCAGGACAGAGTCAGTAAATCTGATTGCGATCCTCCCCTGGTGGCCCAAAAGGCCCTGGTTTGCTATGAGTCATCAGATGATGACAGCTCAGCCTTTCCCAATACCAGTCACGAGAACACTACTTTCTCAGGGTCCAATCTTACATCCAAATCCTGCTCGTCTAAAGCTGATGGCATGGAGACTGAGAGGAGGAGACTCCAGGACTTAGGTTGCTCTGAATCAGTGATCACTACACTATTGAGTTCCAGGAAATCCACAACGAATACGACCTACCACAGAATTTGGAATGTGTTCTTACTATTTGCCGAAGAGAACAACTTCAATCCAATAACGCCCCCAGTGCATCAGGTGCTGGCTTTCTTACAGTCTGGGGTGGACAAAGGGCTGTCATATCATTCTATTAAGGTGCAGATATCGGCTATCTCTGCTCTCTCTGGCCATAAATGGGCGTTTGAACCTCTAATCAAACAATTTGTTGCGGGAGTCCTGAGAGTTCGCCCTCCTTCCAGATCAATATTTCGTAAGTGGGACCTCCCTCTGGTCCTAGACTACCTATCAGACAACCCGTTCGAACCCATTCAAAAATGTTCATTGTGGCTCAAAACTTTAAAAGTCGTGTTTCTGGTGGCAATCACCTCGGCTAGACGAGTATCTGAATTGTCAGCCTTAAGTCATAAGGAACCCTATCTAACCTTCTTCCAGGATAAAGTACAGATACGGCCGGTTCACGGTTTCCTACCAAAAGTCCCTACCTATTTACATATTAATCAGGACTGGTCCCTACCGGTGTTTACTCAACAGGATTCTGAAATTCTACATGCATTGGACGTTGCTAGAGCTCTTAAAGATTACATTGAAGCTACTAAAGACATCAGGAAAACTGATAGACTGTTCATAGTGCCAGCAGGCTATCGTAAGGGAGAAGCAGCCTCCGCAAGGACGATAGCCTCATGGCTAACCCAAACCATTCAAGATGCGTATAAGGCAAAACAGTAGGAGCCCCCGAAGAATATCAACGCACACTCCACAAGGGGGGTGGCGACCTCATGGGCGGCACATGCAAATGTGTCGGCAGCAAAGATATGTCAGGCTGCTAATTGGAGCACTATTAATACGTTTATCAAACATTACCAGGTGGACACTTCTAGTTTAACTAGTTTACAATTTGGAAGAGCAGTATTATCTTCTTGTGTCTCATCTTCTGTTATATGATTTAAATAATTAAAGAACTGAATTTATTTTCCTGCTCCAGTTGCCCTCCCGTCTCTTTTTTGTTCTAGTTAAATCCCGTTGTGCTGCCATGGAGGCATAGGGAAAGCGGAAAATTGAATACTCACCTAACGGTAATTTTCCTTTCCCGATGCATCCATGGCAGCACAAGGGACCCACCCAGTTAGTTCGGTGAGGTACTAGTTACAAGACAGTGATGGGAGGGTCAGTTACACCTTTATAGACATTTGTCCTGTGGGGTATTGGGGGTGGGGCCAATACCCGTTGTGCTGCCATGGATGCATCGGGAAAGGAAAATTACCGTTAGGTGAGTATTCAATTTTCCGCTATTTCTTACAATGCGATGAGGTTCACAGACAGGAAACTGCCGGGACCATGGTCCTCAGATTCCTGTGGGAGCCCCCTGATGATTTGTTTGTGTCACGGTCACTTACCTGTCCAGGTAAGGCGGCTGGCACATACGGATGGTGGCGGTCGCCCTGGGGGGTCTCGGCGGGCTGCCTCTCGAGGTGGTCTGTCGGCACTCACCAGTGCGCGTGTTGTTCCATGGCGGAAACATTGGTGCTCCAAGGTTCTGGTGTGAATGCTAGGCACGCGCGCGCGCAAGGACGGCTGCTTTATGCATATCTGCTTGTTTCGCGTGTGCGCGCGTGTGCTTGCGCATGCGCGCGCTCGCGACGCGCTGCGCCGTGTGCGCGTGACGCACTACGCTGTGCGCGCCAAGAGGCCTATTTAAGCCTGGAGAACCCTAGCAGCTTTGCTGTAGTATTGCAGCTAGTTGGTTCCTGTGACCTGACACTTTGTCTGCCTGTTCTGATCCTGCTCCATGCTGACCTTGGCTCGTCCGACTTCCCGCTCTGGCTTTGACTTGCTATGTACGACTACCCGCTCTGTTGCCGAACCCTGCTTGTCTGAAAACCCGCTCTGTTGCCGAACCCTGCCTGTCTGACTACCCGCTCCGTTACCGAATCCGGCCTGTCCAAGGATCTTCTTCTGTGTTTAACCCCTACAGGACCTGCGTGTCAAGATCACCTGCAAGTCTACTGGTGGACGGGTTATTGCACTACCAGACCTGTCCTGCGGGAGTCTCCAGTTCCTGTCTGCTCCAGCTACTGGTTCTGCGAGCACTCCTGCCCTGTGTTAACAGGAGGACCCTGTCCCTTAACCAGGGCCTCTGGTTGATAAGTCGCAGGAGTTGCTGCCCTCAGCAAATCGGTCTCCTCCGCTACAGGTACGTGACAGTTTGTGAAAAGGAATAGATTTCTCATGCAAAAGGGGGTATCAGCTACTGATTGGGATGAAGTTAAATTCTTGGTCACAGTTTCTCTATAAGTGCTAAACTTGAATTGTAAAATAAAAGGTAAAATTGAAGTTTATTTTAATAATGAGACATACTGTTGGCATGCATTTTTCAAGTGCTATTGAGATTCCCTGGGTGCTTAAAAATGGTGCTTGGTTTTCTTTGAGAGGATCAAAAAGCAACAGTAGCTCAGATAACCACTTGTTACAACCAAGGTTTGTAGAATAACACTCAACATGTTGAACCCTGAAGCAGATGGGCTACAGCAGCAGAAGACCACACAGGGTGCCACTCCTGTCAGCCAAGAACAGGAAACTGAGACTACAGTTTGCACAAGCTCACCAAAATTGTACAGTACAAGATTGGAAAAACATTGCGTGGTCTGATGAGTCTCAAATTCAGCTGCATCATTCAAATGGTAAGGGCAATATTAGGCGTAAACAATATGAAAGCATGGGTCCATCCTGTCTGCTGTCACTAGTTCAGGCTGGTGGTGGTGTTACGATGTGGGGGACAGTTTCTTAGCACATTTTGAGTCCCTTAGTACTAATTGAAAAGTGTTTACATGCCACAGCCTACCGGAGTATTGTGGCTGGTGGCCATGTCCATCACTTTATGACCACTGATGACCAGGGGCGTTGCTAGGATCCTAAGCTATACAGGGCACTCCTGGGCATTCCTGGCGGAAAATCGGTGTGGCCACGCACCATAATGAGGGTGTGGTAATGGGTGGAGCCAAATTTACATGCACTTAACAGCAGTCTAAGCAGTCCCGCCAAGCAAAATGTTAGATGAAACCCTCCTCTCCATTAATACAACCCCCTCAAATGCTGCATATCACATAAATAGGCAGTGTCACTTAAACATAACTAAGCAGAGTGGTAACAGGAAAAAAGGGCGCCGGCAGCTAGTGGACAAAAAGGGCGCCGCCATTCACTCCCATAATAAATATTGTTTAATGGGCGCCGAACAGGATAAAAGGGCGCCGGAGATTATTATTGGTGACAGCAGGCCTAGGGCACTGGAAAGTACAAATCTATGGCACAAACATTTAAAGGACAACCGAAGTGGGAGGGATAAGAGGAGGCTGCCTATTTCTTTTTAAACAATACCAATTGCCTGCCTGTCCTGCTAATCCTCTGCCTAAATATATTTAGCCATAGACCCTAAACAAGCATGCAGATCAGAGGTTTCTGACTCAAGTCTGACTGGATTAGCTGCATGCTTGTTTCAGGTGTGTGAATCAGGCACTACTGATGTCAGAATGATCAGCAGGACAGCCAGGCAATCTGTATTGGTAAAAAGGAAATACATATGGCAGCCTCCATATACTTCTCACTTCAAGTGTCCTTTTAAAGGAAACCTAAACTGAGAGGGATATGGATGTTTCATTTTAAACAATACCAGTTGCCTGGCAGTCCTGCTGATCTATTTGGTTGCAGTAGTGGCTGAATCACACACCTGAAGCAAGCATGCAGCTAATACAGTCAGACTTCAGCCAGAGCATCTGATCTGCAAGGAAAAAGCCATATCCTTCTCAGTTAAGGTCCCCTTTAAATAGTTCTAAAGCCAAAAGAGGATCCAAAGCAGTACCAGTAAGGTGTTGCATGTTTGTTGTGGGTATCAGTGACAGTGGATTTTCACTTTTAGAAGCTAAATATTTCTTTTAAAGCTTGGGAATTCTATGGGGGCCCGGATAGGAAGTGAGGTGTGCACCGGAAAATCAGCCCCCCGCTCTCCATGCTTTATTGGAAATCTCCTTTGAAGTGGATTTTTCCCTATCGATATAGAAATGTTTTTCCATATGAAATGCATAAACGCCGCGCCGCTGGCCAGGGAAAGTGCGGCAGTAATCCGGGGAGAGCTGGGAAGCGGAGTATAAATCCGCAGCCAGAGATAATGTGACCCCCGACACCACTTCCATCTGGAAATATGGGGGGAACCGTCCTGAGCCTCTAATCACCGGCCCTGATTGTGGAGTAATTGCCACATCTGGAATAGCTGTAGCGTTGTGCTCTGCGCTGTGCAGCCAGATATGTATATATAGGTATATTTAGCAAGTATGTGCCTGTTGGCAGATCAGGTCAATTGGGTGCTGAGAACAGCTGGCATCTGATAGACACCTATGTTGATTTTCGGTAATCTGGCGCCCAAGCACTGACTTGGGTTGCCGATGCAGCTAATAGGTGATCAGCATAGTAGTTAATGGTTAGAGCCAATCATAGCCAGTCTGCTACAACTATCTGAGGTTTTAAGGTTAGTTTTAGGCAGTTACGGGGTAACTGCCTAAAACTGGCGGGGCTCAGGTTTAGGCAATAGGCGGGACGAGGGGTTAGGATTGGGCACCTACAGGGGGGGGGGGGGGGGCGAGGCTCAGGTTTAGGCAATAGGCGGGACGAGGGGTTAGGATTGGGCACCTACAGGGGGGGGGGCGGGGCTCAGGTTTAGGCAATAGGCAGGACAAGGGGTTAGGACTGGGCACCTGCAGGGGGGGGGAAGGGCGGGACTCAGGTTTAGGCAATAGGCGGGACGAGGGGTTAGGATTGGGCACCTACAGGGGGGTGAGGGTGAATCATTAAGTGGGGGGTTAAGGTTATGCACTTCTTTTCAGGCACTTATTGGGGGGGGGATCCAGAGCAGGATTATCCACTGGGCAACCTAGGCAGATGCCTGGGGCCTAGTGTGTGTCAAGGGGCCCACCTGACACTTTCTCTGACCTCTCTCCACTTCAGCTTACCAAAACCACCACAAGAGGGGCCCAGAATCACCTACCTTGCCTAGGGCCCCATTACAGCTTAATTTATTTCAGGGAGGGGGGGGGGATAAGGCATTAGGCGGGGGATTTGGGCAACTACAGGGGGGTAAGGGTTAGGCATTAGGTGGGGTTTTAGGACTGGGTTAGGTGGGAGGATTAAGGTTATGCACTTACAAAGGGGGTTAGGGTTAGGCATTATGTGTGTTTGGGGTAGGTAATCGTCAGACAACAGAGGCGCCAGAAAGTATAAAAGAATTCCGTTTGGAAAACGTTTTTTAAAAACGGAGGGACGTGGGTGGATTCACCTCCCTTAAGCAAAGACCAGCCAATGAGCTGTATACAAACAACAGTATTGTTTATTGGGGATTCTCCAGGTTATGCAACGCGTTTCACGGGCAAAACTCCCGCTTCATCAGGCAATCAAAACGGAGAAAAACATCAGTAGGTCATATCCAGGTAAGAGCGCCTCTACATTGCATAACCTGGAGAATCCCCAATAAACAATACTGTTGTTTGTATACAGCTCATTGGCTGGTCTTTGCTTAAGGGAGGTGAATCCACCCACGTCCCTCCGTTTTTAAAAAACGTTTTCCAAACGGAATTCTTTTATACTTTCTGGCGCCTCTGTTGTCTGACGATTACATTGAATAGTCCACCCTGGGTGGAGGGGTGCATCCCCATCTCTTTCTTTCCTGTCTACAGAGAGCGACATTTTATACCTGAGTGGGGTCAGGTTATAATTCTCCCCACCAGCCGTTCTAGTGGTTGCCTGTGTGGTAACCCAATTTTGTGAGTATATTAATTATTGATTACTTATATTTTCGATTATTCTAACATACTACACCATATCGGGCTCTCGGTCTCATTTGTCTTTTCATAAGGTGTGGGGTAGGGGTTAGGCACCTACAGGAGGGTTAGGCATTAGGTGGCGAGGTTAGGCTTAAGCTGGCCACTAACGGTCCAATTTCTAGCGAAAAATCGTTCGAGCGATCAGAAATTCTGATCGGAATGGTTGTAAATAATATCCATTAGTGGACACAATCGATTATTAATGGGTGAAAAAAAATGTCGCCCGAATTAATTTTCGTCGAACGAAAATTTGGATTTTCTTAGTGGTCGTGATAGATAGGAAGCAATGATTGGTTAGTTGATGGGGTAGTGAACGATTTTTCTTCCGATCAGAATTTCTGATCGCTCGAACGATTTTTCACTAGAAATTGGACCGTTAGTGGCCACCTTTAGGCACCTACAGGAGGGTTAGGCATTAGGTGGTGGGGTTAGGCACCTACAGGAGGGTTAGGCATTAGGTGGCGAGGTTAGGCATTTATAGCGGAGGGTTCGAGTGAAAATGAGTGCCGGGCAGGCTTGCTCAAATCCGAACTCTGGAGATACCTGGATAGTTCTATCCGGATATCTCCCAGTACACCTGTGCGGGGGGGAATCTTACCTGTCTGACGTCTTCTGGCTCCGTCCCTTGGCGCCTCCCACGATGCGGTCCACGTGCATCAAACACTCCCTCCTTCAACACGGAAGGGGGAAGTGTTTTGAGTCATGTGACCGCCACGTGGACCGCATCGTGGGAGGCGCCGAGGGACGGAGCCAGAAGACGTCAGACAGGTAAGATTGACCCCCCCCCCCCCTGCACAGGTGTACTGGGAGATATCCAGATAGAACTAACCAGGTATCTCCAGAATTCGGATTTGAGCAAGCCTGCTGCCGGGTACTGCATAGTAAAATATTGGTTATTTAAATTACTGATATTTTACTATCAACAGCACCACTCAGCGCCCAATTCATGCGGTGGTCGGTGGACCTGCAAGATGTACACCCTGTTGGGCATAGTTTTACTTAAAGGACCGCTATCGCAAAAATCCTAAAATGTAGAACATGTGTAAACACATACAAACAAAAAGTATGTTTCTCCCAGAGTAAAATGAGCCATAAATTACTTTTCTCCTATGCTGCTGTCACTTACAGAAGTTAGTAGAAATCGGAACTGACAAGTTTTGGACTAGCCTGTCTCCTCACGGGGGATTCTCATGGTCTTCTTTATTTTCAAAAGCATTTAAATGAATGGCAGTTTATCTGCAAGAAAGCGTGCAGCAAGCCTTGGAGACTGGCCAGCATCTTTGTATAAATTCTTTTCAGGGACTGTCTTTAGAAAGAATAAAGGCCATGCTGAGAATCCCCCATGAGGATATGGACTAGTCCAAAATCTGTCGGTTCTCTCAGATTTCTACTACCTCCTGTAAGTGACAGCAACATAGGAGAAAAGTAATGTATGGCTCATTTTACTCTGGGGAGAAACATACTTTTTATATTTGTACATGTATTTTAAATTGTATTTTTTTTCGTGATAATGGTGCTTTAGAGAATAAATTGCAATAACTGGAATAAGCAGAGGTTGCGTTCTGTTACAGCCAGGTGGAATTATCGTGTAACGGGAGCCGCACGCTGGCCCGGCAGATCACGGTCCTCAGCAGCCTCAGGTCACGTCCGGTCTGACGCTCCGCAGGGAACAGGGGAGCGATTGGTGCAGAATTTTCTGTCGGCTGAATGGGGAAAGTTGGAGCGGCCTCTGAAATTCCATGTGCTGGTTGTGGATTTACCGGACTGGATTCCCAGAATATAATATCAGATAAAGGGGGAGGGCAGAGACCTCCGGACCTTTATGACTTCTGTATGAGGAAAACACACACAGGTCCTCCTGGGAGGGGGAGGGACTCTCCGCCCAGCCTGAGACAGACAGTCACCCGTTACTGCAAATCATTCCAGAGTTCTTTATCTAGCCACTCCGCCCGAACGCCAAAACCTCTACACAGAGCTAATACCTTTTATAGTGCTAAAATTCCTCAACTACCTCCTCCACATCAGAGGGCTCCCCAAAACACAGCAGCACACCCCGAGACAGATAGTTATCAGAATACGGGGTTATATTCAGGGCCGGTGCTAGACTTTATGCTGCCTGAGGCAAACTTGTGAGAATACGCCCCCCTTCCCAAAAAAAAAACACCCTCAGTATAGGTAGGTAGCCAGGCAGAGGTGCCCCCAGTATTGGTAGCTAAGTACAGTTGCCCCCAGTATAGGTAGGTAGCCAGGTATAATTGCCCCCAGTGTTGGTAGCTAGGTACAGTTGCCCCAGTATAGGTTGGCCAGGTACAGTTGCCCCAGTATAGGTAGGTAGCCTGGTATAATTGCCCCAGTGTTGGTAGCTAGGTACAGTTGCCCCGAGTATAGGTTGGCCAGGTACAGTTGCCCCCAGTGTTGGTAGCTAGGTACAGTTGCCCCCAGTATAGGTTGGCCAGGCTCTCTCTTCACTTCCTGTTTCTGCCTGGTGTTACCGCCTGAGGAAGTGGCCTCACTTGGCATCATGGGCGGACCTGGCCTGGTTATATTCTACCAAACTTATCTCACACATTAGCTCTTCTCGACCAAAATGCGGTTTAGAGTTTCTTCACACCGCAAAACACAGTCGTGGTTTTTGTACATTCATATTAACTGAACCGCGTCAAAAAAATGCTACATGCAGCACGTTAGCAATTTTAACCTTATCGCAAAGCTGCCGTGGGAACACCCTGATAGGCTGACACCGCACCAGCACTTTAATGATCATGGTGATTGAATCGCCATCCTTTGGGTAAGTTCACACTGTGCGTGCTGCTTTATAGCGTAAATTGTAATTGCAAAACAAACTCTCTAGTGATAATCCTAATCCAATAATTACGATTACCTGAAATTTTGGGTACATTTTCGCAATTAAAGCCATACGTAATTACGATATGGACATTTAATTGATTTCGTATAGTCCATTCATAATTTTGCGTAATTTCCATGTAATTTCTTGCCGTCTAACAGCAAAGCCCCCGTACATGCTATCGTCAACATTGCTATTGTATAAATGCAAAGGAGAACAGCGTTTTTGAAATCGTGCGCTATTGCCATGGATGCTGCCATCAAAAATGCTGCCAAAAGCGCTATATTGGGTCTTAGCCCTTAAAGGGCAATTGAAGTGATAGGGATATGTAGGCTGCCATATTTATTTATTTTTAAACAATGCGAGTTGCCCAGCAGTCCTGCTGATCTTTTTGGCTGCAGTAGTGTCTGAATCACACCAGCAACAAGCATGCAGCTAATCTGGTCCATAATATCGGAAACATCTGATCTGCTGCATGCTTGTTCAGGGGCTATGGCTAAAAATATTAGAGGCAGAGGATCAGCAGGGCTGCCAGGCAACTGGTATTGCTTAAAAAGAAAATAAATATGGAAGCCTCTGTATCCATCTCACTTCAGCTGTCCTTTAAAATGCCGGAACGCCATCACGGATTGTTCCCTTTTTTGTTCAATTCAGCCTTCGTTTGCTTTTCAAACGGTGTTTGTAAGAAGAGTCGATCATCGGACATTTCGACCATTTTTTTTTCTTACTGGTATTGTTTAAAAGGAAATAAATATGGCAGCCTCCATATCCCTCTCACTTCAGTTGTCCTTTAATGTAATGTCTGGCATAAAGAGAAACTCCGGCCAAGAATTGAACTTTGTCCCAATCAGTAGCTGATACCCCCTTTTACATGAAAAATCTATTCCTTTTCACAAACAGACCATCAGAGGGCGCTGTATGACTGATATTGTGGTGAAACCCCTCCCACAAGAAACTCTGAGGACCGTGGTACTCCTGGCAGTTTCCTCTCTGTGAACCTTGTTGCATTGTGGGAAATAGCTGTTTACAGCTGTTTCCAACTGCCAAAAACCATGCAGCAGCTACATCACCTGCCAACAGTAAAAATGTCACCATGTGATAAACATCAGAATGTAAATCAGGGATTTAAAAGATTTTACAATGGGCAAACACTGACTAAATCATTTATACATAATTATTGTAAAAATGAAGCACTTTTTTATTACATTATTTTCACTGGAGTTCCTCTTTAACTGACAAGTAGGTAAGCTCTGCCCACTTTACTCACTTGCACATTGCCTTATTACATCTGCTGCATTTTAAAGGGAACCTGAGGTGAGAGACATATGGAGGCTGCCATATTTATTTCCTTTTAAACAATCCACATTGCCTGGCTGTCCTGGTGATCCTCTGCCTCTGAAACTTCTAGTCATACACCCTAAACAAGCATGCAGATCAACATTAGCTGCATGCTTATGTCGGGTGAGAAGATTCAGTCAGACACTACTGCAGCCAAATAGCCCAGCAGAGCTGCCAGGCAACTGGTATTGTTTAAAGGATACCACAACTGACATGTGGCATAATGAGATAGACATGGGTATGTACAGTGCCTACCACACAAATAACTATGCTGTGTTCCTTTTTTTCTTTCTCTGCCTGAAAGAGGTAAATATCAGGTATGTAAGTGGCTGACTCAGTCCTGACTCAGACAGGAAGTGACTACAGTGTGACCTTCACTGATAAGAAATTCCAACTATAAAACACTTTCCTAGCATAAAATGGCTTCTGAGAGCAAGAAAGAGATAAAAAAGGGGAAATTTCTTATCAGTGAGAGTCACACTGTAGTCACTTCCTGTCTGAGTCAGGACTGAGTCAGCCACTTACATACCTGATATTTACCTATTTCAGGCAGAGAAAGAAAAAAAGGAACACAGCATAGTTATTTGTGTGCTAGGCACTGTACATACCCATGTCTATCTCATTATGCCACATGTCAGTTGTGGTATCCTTTAAAAGGAAATTAATATGGCATCCTCCTTATGTCTCTCACCTCAAGTTCCTTTTGAGGCACAACTGAATACAGGATATATTCCTCCAGATTTCACAGTAGATAACCTGCGACTGTAGTGTTTATCCATGTAGGATTGGCGAATATTATTATAGTTTATTTTAGCATCACTTTAAATCTCTTCGGACGTTCCCATCAATTCTGACTCTTCCTGTAACAGCCGTCAGCGCGATTTCCCCGCCATCGCCCTCTATCCCCCGTCTTGTGACTCTGTGTATATTTACAGTGCGGACGGGACGCTCGTCGGATGCCGCTTCACCTTAATAAAACAAATCGACCGTCACCGGGGCTTATCGCCACGACAGGGCGCGGTGCTTCCCTCTTCTCCGGCCGGCCTGACGGGCTCTGCCAGGTGAAGTCCTCTCTTGCTACCGAGACGAGCGCCCTGCTGAAATGCTTTCTGACAGCCCATAAGTAATTCATTTGCTAAATTGAATTATCTGGGTAAGGAGATTGTGTATTTTTGGTGGAATGGCTTCCCTCCTGAGCCGGGCTGGGGTACTGATCGGATCCAGATGGGGGGCGGAAACGCCGAATTTCATGACTTTTTAAACATTTAAGTTGGTTAACTTCTTGGCCCTGGAAGATTTTCCGGCTGGAGTGGCGGGTGGAAGCAATTTGTTAGTGGATTCCCACAGCGTAGAGGGTGTCGCTGTCTGCACGGCGGCGGATTGGGGCAACTGTGCGCGTCCTGAGGAGGGTGACCCGTATTTGCCCGTGACCTGAGCTCTGTGTCGTTACAATCATGTTTACTGTGTTACTCACACTAGGCTACGAATACACAGTAGAGACGCCCGATACGGACCGTCTCAAGCTACATACCCACCTGGCGATTTTTACTCAACGTCGCGAGGTGGGTACAGGTGTATGATTGCGAACGTCGCTTAGTGTCGTGTGATTACTACAGACCGACACGGCAGATCGGATCTTTAACCATTTCAGCCCGCGGGTATTTTTCACCTTATGCATCCGAGCAATTTTCACCTCCCATTCATTCGCCAATAACTTTATCACTAATTACCACAATAAATTGCTCTATATCTTGTTTTTCCGCCACCAATTAGGCTTTCTTTGGGTGGTACATTTTGCTAAGAATTATTTTTTTCTAAATGCATATTAACAGGAATATTAAGAAAAAAATGGAAAAAAAATGCATTATTTCTCAGTTTTTGTCCATTATAGCTTTAAAATAATAAATGCTACCATAATTAAAACCTATGTATTTTATTTGCCCATTTGTCCCGGTTATTACACCATTTAAATTATGTCCCTATCACAATGTATGGCGCCAATATTTTATTTGGAAATAAAGGTGCATTTTTTCAGTTTTGCGTCCATCACTATTTACAAGCTTATAACTTAAAAAATGTTTGTAGTATACCCTCTTCACATGCATGTTAAAAAAAAAGTTCAGACCCTTAGGTAACTATTAATGTTTTGTTTTGTTTTTTAATTGTAATTTTTTTTTTCATTAAAAATTTTATTTGGGTATTTTTTGGTGTGGGAGGTAAACAGTTCATTTTAAATGTAATAATGTGTGTTTATCTCATTAAAAAATGTACGTAGATGTAGTTTTACTATTTGGCCAAAAGATGGCCACAGTCAAAACATTTTTTTTTTAGCCCTGGAAGCGAGCACTCTCGCTTCCAGGAAGCATAAAGAGGACAGGAAACTTTTTTTTTATCAGAAAGACCGCGGCTTCTGATAAGAAGCCATCGATGTTTCTACCGGGGACTTAGATCAATGAATGAATGGGAACTACGTTCCCATTCATTGATCTCCGTGCTAACGGGGGGACAATGCGC
Organism: Hyperolius riggenbachi; assembly: GCF_040937935.1. NCBI lineage: Eukaryota > Metazoa > Chordata > Amphibia > Anura > Hyperoliidae > Hyperolius > Hyperolius riggenbachi. Next base: position 24,036,030 of record NC_090653.1, on the reverse strand, counting down.
GAGCGTGCGGGAGCGCACAACAGCAGCCGCCTGGATGTGACAATCACGTCCAGGCGGCATAAATGGTTAAGATCCCTGACAACACCTCGCAAAGTACTGCGATCGTTGGAAGTCTTGCCTTGCTTTTAACCAGCCGACAGGAAGAGGTTGCTAGCAACCGTTATCAAGGGGATGTCGCTGGATCCGTCGAGAGGTGAGTATGCAGTTTCAGACCATCTCAGGCAAGAATCTGATGGCCGATACAAACCGTCTCAGACCATCTCAGGCAAGAATCTAGTATGTGTACAGCAGCCACCGACCCTCCCTGATGCGCCATAAAGTAATCTGGCCCAAGTGTTTTTCTGACCAACTTTTTTGTAAAAGCAAACCTGTCAGGCTTGCAAATAAAGAAGTTAAAATATCCCCCCCCCCTCCCCCCGTCTCCCTCCACCTCGCCGTTCTGCCGCTTCATCAGAACTTGGAAGCTCGATCGGGTCTGTGCTACTGTGCATGCGCAAGCCGTCAAAAAGTTCTTGTCAACATTTTTGGACCGGACTCAGCAGAGGAATGGCGAAGGGGTAAGGGCCTGTTCAGACTGTCAGCGTTTGTAGAACGCGTATAAATTCAAAGAAACGCAAGTTGAAAAACGCATGCGTTTTTCTTGCATTCGAATGCGTTTTCTATTGCGCTTTGCACACACACGTGACCCAGGGGAAAAAAAGAATTATGGGAACCGTAGAGGAAAACGTATGCTAAAAACGCAATAGTACGCGTTTTTGATACGCGTCCATAGACTTTCATTGCGTCCGTTTCTGTGCGTGACGCACAGAACTGCATGCAGCAATGCGGATAAGAAACGTATGCGTCTCATACGCATACATGTGAACTAGCCCATTCAAAAGCATTAGGAGCCGTTTCTATGCGTTTTTGGTACCCAGACACGTTCCCTGAAAACGGCTAGGAACGCGCATAGTCTGAACAGGCCCTAAGCCCCTGAGATGAAAATAAACTGATGAGATAAACAATTGTATTTATCCTCCTACTCCTCAAAATTACCTTCTTTTTAGATGTCCCATGATTTTATTTTATACTAGTTGATGACCTGGTGTTACCTGGTGAATTTTGAAGTTTCTTAACGCTTTCTGCACTGGAAACAATATGAGACACTTGATTGCTACTAATGTTCCATTTCTTAGCTGTACTACACATACAATTCATTATATCATAAGTTTGTTTTCACTTAAGATTCCCTTTAAGCATCAGTAGATGTCATGCGATCTGATTCTGATCTGCACATACCCCTGGGGCCGCCAATGGCAGTGTCACTCCACCTGGATGATAAAACACAGGGAATTGTGGGAGGATTGTCTATTCCCATCGCCGGGGTCACAGAGTCAGAGGGGAAGACCTGTCTGGAGTGGAAATTGAAGGTCAATGTGATTAACCCCCAAAGGTCCCTTTTTGTCAGCACATCAGCTGTGATGATGAGGAGCAGACAGGACGCTTTCTCTCACTTCCTGCCATGATTGGGCCTGTCCTGCGGGGCGACTCTGTGTGGAAGGTAGTGTTGTCCGGATCATGAACGATTCGGATCTTTGATCCGAATCTCTTTTGTGAGTCGAATCATCCGAATCATCAAAATGAATGATTCGGATCACAAAGGGGGTGGAGCCAGGAGCGGCACGCCCCCTCTCAGCGGGCAGGGGGGTCCTGGAAGCAAGACAGACCTGTCCTGCTATTAATTTCACCCCGAATGCTTCGGTAGCAAAATGATCCGAGATTCGGATCAAAGATCCGGATCTCTTCAATGATCCGATTCGAATCATCCGGATCATTGAAAAGATCCGAACTTCCCATCTCTAGTGGAAGGAGGACCAGTCTTTGTGACATCACTATCAGGTGTCGTTGCAAGGGATTATGGGGGATGGTGGTAGATTACATTCACTGAGGCTCAGTGCACACTTAGCAGAAACGCTAGCGTTGAGGGAAATGCTGCGTTTTTGCCACTAATGGAAGTCTATGGGCTGCAGGAAAAAACGCATACCAAAAATGTAAATGCATTTTTTTCACTGTGTGTTTTTTTCAAAAACGCTGGTTTTGTTGCATGATCTAAAAAAAAACACGCATCAAAACCGCACATGATGAAAGTCAATGGAAACGTAATGGCATGCGTTTTTCATGTGTTTACCATGTGTTTTTCTATGCGTTTTTGGGAAAAAAGTAGTTTTGTGATGTATTTCCGCTTCGTGTTGTCTTCCTATCGATTTCCATAAAACGCGAAAGAAAAACGCATGAAAAACGCATACAAAACGCATATGCGTTTTGTATATGCGAACTGCAAATGCATTAAAACGCACACAAAACGCTTGAAAAAATGCATCTGCGGTAAAAAAAAACAAAAAAACACGGCAAACGCACCAAAAATGCAATAAAAATGCAGCAAAATGCACTTTAGCACTCAAGCTAGCGGGCGGGGTCGCGGTGAGGTCACGACGTGCATCATGTGACTCCAATACTTCCTCCTTCTGGCTAGGACTGGTTGCTTGAAATTTTTGTCATTTTTGCATCGAAAACGTTACTTTCGATTTTGAGAAAATATTCATGAAAATGCATTGTATTTTCATAATATGGTCATAAAACTAATTTTCGCAAAAAACGTAAAAAAAAAAATCATTATTTTTACCACACAAATTGTTTGTTTGCACGAACTGCGAAAAATCCTAAACTTTTTACAAAATGATTTTCGATGTCATTTTTGCCCAAGTGTGGTGTGTTAGTGTGAAGTCCCCAGTGGGGTGATGACCTCATTAGTCCTGGACGCTGTCCTCTGATGTTGGCGCTGAGTCAGCGCTGGGATTAATCCCTCTCCGCATCGCTGCTCTATGAGGTCATTGCTGATCTCATTCCCGCTGCCCAGATGCTGAATATGATGCCGGGTGGAATGGTCAGGGGGATAAATGTTATGAATAAAATTCTCAGCTCTGTCCGGCTTCGATACACGATCAGCTTGTCATCACCGTGAGTAATCAGCGCTAATGGGATCACATCCTATAATCATATATGTAGTCTAGGGTGATGCGAGCACTCAGCAGATTCTCACACACAGATGTGCAAAAAAGGTCAACAGCTTAAGAGGACCTGTCACCATTATTCAAATATCTATACAGATTATCTGTATATAATACTGTAAATACTCGCATATAAGCCAACCCGTGTATAAGTCGAGGTACCCACTTTTTCATCAGAAACCAGGAAAAAGTGATTGACTTGCGTATAAGCCCCTTCCCCAACATACCCCCCTCCACAGTAGCCAGATGTTCCTCCGGTACAAGTCAGCCCTGCTCCCCATAGCCAGATGTGCTCCAGGATCATGCAGCTGTGTCTCAAGACACCACTAGACGGTGTCATAGATATGAGACACAGCGATTGCCACACAGGAAGAATCCCCGATCTTTGCACCGCTGACACGTTGCTTGCACTCTCCGCTCCACAAGTCAGGGGACACAGGTAGACTTGACCCGCGCACTCTGCACACCATGTTGCAGGGGATGTGGGGGAACGGACACAGCAGGGAGCCAGCTGGCAAGAGCAGGATCACTAGTACACAATCTTTACACTCCTCTGCCAGTAACAAAACCTGCTCCACCTTCCATTCTGCTCCACTGACTCACATATAAGCTAAGGGGGGTAACCTTTTAGCACATTTTTTATGCTGAAAAATTAGGCTTATACGCGAGTATATACAGTAATTACCAAGCCTGGTACTGTGTATCTGTATGTCCTTCTGTCCTACAAACCCCCTGCCCTGCTCTGATTGGCCGGGGCACTGTCTCCCCCCCCCCCTCCCTCCCACACACACACGTCACACACCCACTGCTGCCCGGCAGACAGGAGCGGAGAAGTGAATAGCGGTGATTGGCAGTTCTGCTGCAGTGCCCCCCGCCTAATTGGTGGATCGCTTCAGAAAGCCTCCAGCGTGCAGATACCTCCACCAGCTGCTTGTATGATCTGCCTGTGTAGTACTCCAGGCCGGGGCAGAGGAGGTACATTGGAGGACAAAATTGGACATGGAGAGACCAGGACGACCACTAGGGACACGGCTGGACATGGGGGCAGAGGACATACGCTGGGGACAAAATTGGACATAGGGGGATGGCTCTCTGGGCGCTGCTGTTTTCAAAAAGCTATTTTGCGTTTTAATGTTAAAACATTAAATAGCGTTTTAACATTAAAATGCAAAATAGCGGTTTACACACTAGCGGCATTTATTCCTGGCGCCATGTTTTCCTGCTCCAGCCCCGCGTCCCCCAACACCTTAATCGATAGTTATCTGGCTTGCAGTCACTGCCATGTATCCCTTTTTTTTATTTCTCTCTGCTTCAAACACAATGGGGGAATGATAGCTGAGTGAGTTGTGCGCCCCCCTCCTACACTGCGCCCTGAGGCTGGAGCCTCTCTTACCTCTGCCTCGGCCCCTCCCTGCACCCCCTCCTGCACTGCGCCCTGAGGCTGGAGCCTCTCTTACCTCTGCCTCGGCCCCTCCCTGCACCCCCTCCTGCACTGCGCCCTGAGGCTGGAGCCTCTCTCGCCTCTACCTTGGCCCTGCCCTGGGTAAGGTTGTGTAACCAAGATATGTGTTGTTAGTGGGCACCATATTGCAGAATTCATTGAACGGATCATCGATGTTTATCTGCATTCTGCTAGAAATGGGATGACTACAAAGCTAATCAGAGGATAGAACAACAAAAACAGGACAAGGGACTATTGCTCTGTCTCTCTATATACAGGGCGGTGGAAGCAGAATGGCTGATAGGCACAGGGTCTGGCGGTGCAGAGGCCCCTGCAAAGGTCTGGAGCCCTAGGGCAATTGCCCCCTTTGCCTCAATGCCCTGACTGGGGCAAAAGTAACTTGGGGGGCCCTCCTGATGCCCCCCTTCCAACCAAACCACTCCCAGGGCCTTTGAGCAAGCTTCCAGGCCCAATTCGATTCCCCCATCACATAATATCTTTAGGTGTTGATCCAGTGGTGTATCTATAGTGCTGCAGGTATGGCTAGTGCCATGGGTGCCACAGAACCCCACTTCTCCCTGTGCTGCACGCTGCTAAAATGCATGTATTGAGCCGCTGCTCAATACAGTTCCACCTCTCAGCCTCCTCCTCCCCTATGCTGCCGCCGCTAAAGCACGAACAGACCTGAGATTAGCAGCGACGAGGAGACAGGACAGGAGATCAGCGCATAGTAGCCGCGCTGTGAACTTCAAATGCAGGAAGTTACATCATCGGTCACTTCCTGCATTTGAAGTTCACCGTGTGGCTACTATGCGCCGATCTCCTGTCCTGTCTCCTGGTCGCTGCTGATTTGAGGTCAGTGTTTTAGCGGCAGCACAGGGAGAAAGAGACGGGGCTACCTGTGTGGAGGGGGGGGAAGGAAATAGGCCTATTTTTTGTGTGGTGGGGGTGTGAGTAAGTGTTAGGGGGGGGCTCAATTTTAGTGTTTGCCATAGGCTCTGTTTTACCCAGTTACCCCCTGTGTTCATCATTTCATCATATGTCCCCTAAAAAGCATTTTGGGGTTACCATTATTCACCTCTTCTTTTCCTATACAGAGTCAGGGCCGGCCCTAGACTTTTTGCCGCCTGAGGCAAATTTTGAAAAAATAATTGCTACCGCCCCCGCCCCCCCCCCCCCCCCCCCACTGCCGCCGCTGAGCTGGAGGGGTAGCGGGCAGGACAGGGTATTGGGCCTAGCGGCGGGGAGGGGGGGTCGGACCCCCCCTCCCTCGCCTGGGCCCCCCATCCTCCGCTCCCCTCCAGCCTTAAATAGATCAGAAGCGCTACTCGTAAGAGGCAGTGGGCGGGGAGGACTCACCTCTTCCTCGCTCGATCCAGCGTGCGCTCCACTGACGTCACTTCCTGCAACGCCGTCCACTTACAATACAGTGGGCGGCGTTGCAGGAAGTGACGTCAGTGGAGCGCACGCTGGATCGAGGAAGAGGTGAGTCCTCCCCGCCCACTGCCTCTTACGAGTAGCGCTTCTGATCTATTTAAGGCTGGAGGGGAGCGGAGGACGGGGGACCCAGGCGAGGGAGGGGGGGGGTCCGACCCCGACGGGTGGATGCCGCCCCTAGAAATGTGCTGCCTGAGGCAAAAGTTTCACCCCGCCTCATGAGCGGGCCGGCCCTGTACAGAGTAAACGCTCAGCATCCCCGTTGTCATGAGTCATCATAGCTGGAAGGGAGGCGGGGCACCTTGGGGCGTCCTCACAGGCTGTGGGCGGTGGCAATTGCCCCCTTTGCCTTTATGGAGGCAGTGGCCCTGCCTCGCACCTCTGACGGCGCCACTTTAGCATTCGTCATAAAGGTATCAGAGTCCTTCAGGGTGAACCTCTATTTTCCAAAAATTATTAGATTCCGCCCGGCGTCAGAAGACAAACACGGCTTTACAGAGCTTAGTGGGATTCCTGCCCCGGCTGCGCCGCACATCTGTGCCGTATTCTGCAGGTTGTAGGCGACTTCGCTGCGGGAGGGTCCGACCTCGCGTTTCCGCTCAGCGAACTCTTCATGCCTTGTGCGATGTGTGAAGCTCTGCCAAGAGTCAAAGCTGAATCTGCTTTAATTGGGTCCATTCTGTGTCAGAGCTGAAAAGACAGAAATCACCTGTGTTATTGTAAGCGTGCGCTAATTCAGAGCAAATGTACAGCGCTGACTAATGCTACACGGATCCGACCAGGAGGAAATAACGGCCAGATACACAGGACAACATGGCTGCCAGAGTCTGCCGTATATAACAGGACAAGATGGCTGCCAGAAAGACTGATAAGCTACCAGAGGTCCTGTACACAGGGCAAGATGGCTGCTAGAGTCTGCTGTATATAACAGGACAAGATGGCTGCCAGAGTCTGCTGTATATAACAGGACAAGATGGTTGCCAGAAAGACTTATAGCTGCCAGAGGCCACTTCTGTACACAGGCCAAGATGGCTGTCAGAGTCTGCTGTATATAACAGGACAAGATGGCTGCCACTGCCAGAAAGACTGATAGCTACCAGCGGCCACTGTACACCGGACAAAATGGCTGTCAGAGTCTGCCGTATATAACAGGACAACATAGCTGCCAGAGTCTGCCATATATAACAGGACAAGATGGCTCATTGGCTGCCAAAAAGACTTCTAGCTACCCAGAGGCTACTGTACACAGGACAAGATGGCTGCCAGAGTCTGCTGTATATAACAGGACAAGATGGCAGCCAGAGTCTGCCATATATAACAGAACAAGATGGCTGCCAGAGTCTGCCATATATAACAGGCCACGATGGCTGCCAGAAAGACTGATAGCTACCCAAAGGCCACTGTACGCAGGACAAGATGGCTGCCAGAGTCTGCCGTATATAACAGGACGTGATGGCTGCCAGAGTCTGCCGTATACAACAGGACAACATGGCTGCCAGGAAGACTGATAGCTACCAGAGGCCCTGTACACAGGGCAAAATGGCTGCCAGTCTGCCATATATAACAGGACAAGATGGCTGCCAAAAAGACTGATAGCTACCAGAGGCCCTGTACACAGGGCAAGATGGCTGCCAGTCTGCCATATATAATAGGACAACATGGCTCCCAGAAAGCATCTCTCAACAAGTGACTAAATGGGACCTAGAGTGCAGGCAGGTCATGGTGCGAGACACCACTGGAGCTATAGAGATGAGGACTCTGGAGAAGGAGGAAGATGTCGCTGGAGCATGGACAGATGGGTTACCTCTCCACAGACTCTGCTCCACTCAGCACTCTGCATGGGAGGCACATCTGGCTGCCTAATACTGACTACTTTATAAAAAAAATTATACTGTTTGTGTACAGCCTGGGTCTTTGCAGGTCTTTGCAAAATCCAGATGAGTTGCAACAATCAATACAGAACTCCAGTAAAAATAATGTAATAAAAAAAAAGTGCTTCATTTTTACAATATTATGTATAAATGATTTAGTCAGTGTTTGCCCATTGTAAAATCTTTTAAATCCCTGATTTACATTCTGACATTTATCACTTGGTGACATATTTACTGCTGGCAGGTGATGTAGCTGCTGCTTGCTTTTTTGGCAGTTGGAAACAGCTGTAAACAGCTATTTCCCACAATGCAGTGAGGTTCACAGACAGGAAGCTGCCGGAGACCGCATTGCTGTACAGTTGTAAACAAAAAGGATTTCTTTCCCCTTTCGTGTACAAACAGCCTGCTAGCCGCGATCGGCGGCTAGCAGGCTAATCACAGAGATCCGCTCCATGAACTGGCAGGGAACGATCGCGCATGCATGCAGCCGTTCCCTGGGAAACTGCAGCCCCAGGACTTGACGCCAATTGCCGTTAGGCAGTCCTGGGGCTGCCGTCGCGGTCACACCCATTGGCGTGAGTCGGTCTTGAAGTACTTAAGGCATGTAAACATGCTGCACTAAACTGTACTAATGCAGCTGTTCATGGCCGCCTTGGCCAAGAACTTAGTGTGTGTGCAGGTATCTCCTGAGTGCAATGATCTCCTTCTAACCCCTCCCACCAGGAGCTGCGCCATCTTCTGCCACGCTGTCGTCCCTCCCCTTTCCCTCCTCAGGAACAGACACGTTGCTCTGCTGTAGCAGAATAACAGCTCTATACAGGACGTGTCCCCTGAACTGTCGCCCAAGGGATCGAGCCCCGATTGCTTTGTCAAGCAACCATGGTTCTGGGTTACTACACACTTTAACTACTTCCCCTTCTATGACGTGAGTCTCGTGTCCAATTGTGATTAGAAACAACACCTGGGCCCATATGCAATTCCCTTTTTCACCTCAGTTTTCTCCTAGGATATAATTTTTTGTTTAAGGCTAATTTCACACCAGGACGTTGCGTTAGAGGGGGCGTTAAGGTCGCATAACGTCCCCCTAACTCAACGCCTGGTGGTGCTGGATCTGGACGTCAGAGTGAGCCGCGTTGTGAAGCTCACTCTGGTGTCAGTGATGCCGTGATGCGCACTCTTGTGCGCATGCGGCATCACGTGGTCCCGCCGGCCAATCGCCGCACAGAGCGGCTGCTCCAGGAAGTAAACACTGCACGTCATAACGTGCAGTGCATATTAATTAGCCATGTGCCTGGCCGCTCTCCGCTCCTCCCCAACATTACTGAGCATGTGCAAGCAGTCTAACGCGGCTCAGCCGCGTCCAAAGTACTGCATGCAGTACGTTGTCTTGTGACACAGCGTTACAATGTAACGCAACGTCCGCACTGTGAACAGCCCCATTGATTTTTCATTACTGTGCGGTGGGCTGCGTTACAGGCTGCTCTAACGTGCGCCTGTAACGTCTCACTGTGAAACCAGCCTAAAGAGGAACTCCAGTGAACATTTTACTGTTGGCAGGTGATGTAGCTGCTGCATGTTTTTTTGCAGTTGGAAACAGCTGTAACAGCTATTTCCCACAAAAGTTTGAACTTTTCTTGTGGGAGGGGTTACTTGTGGGAGGAGTTTCACCACAATATCAGTCATACAGCGCCCCCTGATGGTTTGTTTGTGAAAAGGAATAGATTTCTCATGTAAAAGGGGGTATCAGTTACTGATTGGGATAAAGTTCCATTTTTGGTCGGAGTTTCTCTTTAAAATAACTTTTCAGCACTCTTAGCGAGAGGATCAATTTTAAACTCTTAACCCTAACCTACAAAGCTCTCCACAATCTCTCTCCCCGGTACATCTCCTCCAGACACCAACCAACCGCAATCTCAGATCTGCACATAAGCTTCTTTTGTCCTCTAGAATTACCTCCTCACATTCACAGATACAAGATTTCTCACAAGCATTACACCTCCTCTGGAATGCCGTTCCCCACCACATCCGTTACTCTCCAACCTTTAAACGCTCCTTCAAAACTCACTTTTTCCAACTAGCATATGCTTTACCTTAGGCCAGTCCCTCTTTAACCTCTGGTCAAGATGTATTCCTACTAGATAACCTAAAACACACTGCCTGTATGTACACTGGATCCTTCCCCACCTCTTGTTTCCCCCCATTCCTTTAGATTGTAAGCTCACAAGGGCAGGGCTCTCTCACCCTTATGTGTCTTGGATTTAGTTGTTCATTTCATAACTCGTTATTTACAGTTTATTCATCATGTTACATCTGCCATGATAATCACCAGTTCTGTATTTTATACCTGTGTCCATATTGGATGTATATCATTGTCTGTATCATTATGTACCCCAGGTTTGTTTTCCTACTTTGTGCATCGCCACAAATTATGTTGGCGCTTTATAAATCAATAATAATAATAATAATTGAAAAAATACCAAAAGTAGGTGAAAAAGTCCTGTCAAAATTATTTTCTTGTTTCCTGGTGGCTTAAAAAGCATTTTATTGAAAATGTGTAAAAAAAAAAAAAGCATTTTATTGACAATGTGTAAAAATATCACCTACGAGAAAACAAAGGCGAAAAAGTGAAGCTCCGTGAGAGAAGAATTCAGTACAATAAACAGCCTGGGCCAAACATCACTGGGAGAGGATTTTTTTGACTGTTTGATCAATTGGCAGTCTTAGAAAACTCTGATCGATTTATAGAAAATAAATTAAGTGTATAGTGAATTGGTTAGATTTTTCAAACAATACAATCAATCAAGAAAATTGATGAAATCTGAGCGATCTAATAGTAACTATATAACATATAATGTTTTTTTTTTTTGTTTTTTTTTTAGATCTTTTACATTCATTATATATTTTTTGTAGTTGATTATATTGTTTGAAAAATTAAACCTATCCTTCTATATTATTACATTTTTCTAAAAATGTATGAGAATTTTCTGCCAATAATTGAAAATCTGATTGTTTTCCTGATAAAAAAAAAAAAAAAAGACAAACATTACATTTGATTTTTCTATACAACTGATTGAATAAAAATGATACAATGAAAATTTTAGATTTTTCAGTTTTTCAATAAAAACTATTAATTGTTTAGAACAATACTTTCTTTTATTTTTATAAAAAAAAAAAAAAATTTATATACTTTTCAGTTGGCCATGATGAATACATTGGTCAGATGTTACAATCAATCCATTTTTTGATTTTCTTTTTCCTAATTATGAAAAACAATTGCCTGAGTCTATAACTCAAGAATCTGACACTATCCTACACCATTTCACAAACTTCTCTGACACTCTCGATCAATTTCTGTAAAAGAAATTGAAATTTGATCACATTTCTCACGTTCGAAAAAAAATAACTTTTGATCAAATTTTCTGTACAATTGAAAATCAAATCTTTTTATTGCCACCATATAATTTTTTTAATATTCTTTTTTTTATTTGAGAATTACACTTTTTTTCCCCGATTTTACCTTTCAGACCTCTGATCGAAGTATCACACATGTGAGTAAAACTTTTCTTCAATTATAAAAATAAAAATAAAAATCAACAGCTAAAAAAAAAAAAGAATAAAAGCTTGGGTCTATAAATCAAGAAGTTGACAATCTATTCTACATCACTCAATTTTCTCAAAAATTGACCAGAATTTTCCACCACTCCTGAGCGACTTACATTTTTTTTAAAAAATTTGGAAATTACATTGCTTGCTCGAAAAAAAAAAAAAAGATTAAATCTTTCAATTCTTCTGTACAACTAATCATTTTTATTAAAAAACAGGATTTTTTTTATTTTATTTATTGTATCGTGTGTGGGTCAAATTAAGCATGACATGAATTGTTCTTTGTAAATGCTGCAGAAGATGTCAGAGCCATATAAAGGCATAATAATAATGATAATAATAATAGTGATGATGATGATACAGACATTGCTTTTCCCACAATGCTTTGCTGGTCTTATCGCTGCCCGGATACAGCTAGGTGCCCACCACCCATGCTGGGCCCTCATAGTCACATGGTATGCAGTGGCGGCAGTGACTGCCAGGGTCGTACCGGTGGAGGGAGCACCTGTCCTCGGCACACATCGCCGTCTCACGCACAAACCCGCGCTGAGAATTCTCACATCTGTAACACCTTAAACAGATGCCGCCATTTATCGACTCGCACAATCTTCCTGTGTCTGTTGGAACCGTTTTGTCCTGGTTATGAATTCTAGTTTAGGGGCTCATTTTGGGGGGAGGGGTGAGGCTTGCGGCTTTCGGGGGCTGTAGAGGGGATCAGCGCTGTCAGGATCGGGTCCTGCGAGCGACTTATCCACATCATTATTCCCCATAAAGACCTATTTGTGGCTTTCTTACAAGCTGTTGGGTTTAACCTCAGAGCCGAGATTTATCTCTCCACAGATTTGATAGATTGCTTCCTTAGAAGTGGAGGGGGGGGGGGGGGGCGGCGGAAGAGCGGGGGAGGGGGATCAGGGGGCTCCTGCAATCCGACATCCATTGTGGAAATCAAGTAAGCTCTCAGATTTCCATTGTTTGGGTATAAAATATTGCTACAGAAGGGGCGCCCCCTCCCCTCCCCCCAACAGGTTCGCTAATGATAACCCTAGACGTTAGCCATGATGGTAATGGGTTCCTCTGTCTCTGCAAAACTTTGGTGGTGAGATCTCTTCTTGCCTATGTTCCCAGCCTTGCTGATCTGTCACGCTTGTTAAACAGATCTCCCAGGCTCCGCCCCCCTGCTGGATTCATCTATTTCTCTGGGACGCTGGTGGTGAGATCTCTTCTCTCATGTGTTCCCAGCTCTGTACACCTGTCACACCCATTAACAAGGACTCCCCTTCCCTCACTGGTTTCTTCTATTACTAGAGGAATGCAATGATGAGATCTCTGCTCTCCTAAGTCCCCAGCTCTGCACACTTTTCACACTCATAACCCACTGATGGATTCTTCAGTCTCTCAGACACTCCGGTGGTGACACCTCTGCTCTCCAGGGTCCCGAGCTCTACACACGTGCCAGGCTGATAATCAGGAACATCCTCTTCCATTGCTGGATTTTTCCATCGGGCAGCACGGTGGCGTAGTGGTTAGCGCTCTCACCTTGCAACGCTGGGTCCCCGTTTTGAATCCCAGCCACGTCAACATCTGCCAGGAGTTTGTATGTTCTCCCCGTGTCTGTGCGGGTTTCCTCCGGGTACTCCGGTTTCCTCCCACATTCCAAAAACATACAGATAAGTTATTGGCTTCCCCCTAAAATTGGCCCTAGACTACGATACAGGCACTACACAATATAGACATAGGACTATAGTAGGGGTTAGATTGTGAGCCCCTCAGAGGGACAGTTAAGTGACAAGACAATATACTTTGTACAGCGCTGCGGAAGATGTCTGCGCTATATAAATAATAATAATAATCAGGAACGCCAATGGTGAGATCTCTGTAGGCTAATTTATCAGCTCTACATTACTGATGAGCAGAAATTACGCCTATATGCAATTACACATCTAAATTCACAATTACGCATCATAATAGGAAATTTCAGAAAAAAATTGTAATTAATTTTGCATGTAATAGTAATATTTCATAATTTTGCATATTTTTTCGCGTAATTTTCAAGTTATGTCACATAATTTTGTTAGCTATTGGCAATGACACCAAAATGGCTACATACGGTAAGAAGAAAAGTGGGTACAAGTCAAAAAAATAATTTTCCAAAAATACCTTGTAGTTTTTGAGAAAATTGGTTTTAAAAATGCAAAGAAAAATGTTTTTTTAAACCAACACTTTTAGTTTTCTTTGTATTTGTAAAATCGATTTTCTCAAAACGACAAGGTCTTTTTGGAAAATTATTCTCCTTAAAGGGGCACTACGGCGAAAAATTGTAAAATTTTAAATATGTGCAAACATAGACAAATAAGAAGTACGTTTTTTCCAGAGTAAAATGAGCCATAAATGACTGTTCTCCTATGTTGCTGTCACTTACAGTAGGTAGTAGAAATCTGACAGAAGTGACAGGCTTTGGACTAGTCCATCTCTTCATAGGGGATTCTCAGCAAGGCTTTTATTCTTTATAAAGATATTCCCTAAAAAGGGTTTAAATCCTGGCCAGCCTCCCTGCTCGCTACACAGTTTTTTGGCAGTTGGACAGAGCAACTGCCATTCACTAAGTGCTTTTGAAAATAAATAAATCCCTGAGAACCCCCCATGAAGAGATGGACTAGTCCAAAACCTGTCACTTCTGTGAGATTTCTACTACCTACTGTAAGTGACAGCAACATAGGAGAAAAGTCATTTATGGCTCATTTTACTCTGGAAAAAGCATACTTCTTACTTGTTTATGTTTGCACATATTTTACATTTTTTTCCATAGTGCCCTTGTAACATATGTAGCAATTTTGGTATCAATAGCATGTATGAGGGGTTTTGCTATTCACTGCTAAAGTCGGCACAAAATTACGCAAAACTTTACGTGAAATTATAAATAACTATATGAAATCAATTGAATCATGTATGTCCGTAATTGCGAATATGTACGTGAAATTTAGCGTAATTACAATTAGCTGATTACGATCCTCACTACTCTATATACCTGTGCGCCCATGAGTTACCTTCCCTCTGCTGAATACTTCTCTCTGTAATGGTGACCACACACGGTACAATTTTTTCTTTTTTTCCGATCAAAGAAATTGAATCGATTATTCCATTGGTCGAATAGTTTTTAAAATACTCTACGAGGTACCATACATGAATGTTTGAAAATTTACAAAAATCTGAGAAAAATGATCGAATATAAAGAAAAAGTTGCTTTATCTAACAGTATCTTCTTATACAGCCTACCATACACCATACAATTTCACAAACAATCACCCAGATTTTTCCAACATATCCGATCAGAATTTTTATTAAAAAAAAAATGGAATAATCGTTCATTTATTCTTGATCGAAAAAAAAAAAAATTATTTTCGATTTTCACTCTATATTCGATCGTTTTGGTCAAATAAATGGGAAAATGTAACATTTTAATCGTACCGTGTATGGGCACCATCGGATAGAGACGTTTAAGGAACTGTAGTGAAATAACATAATAAATACAATTGCTTATTTTTTTTAACTTATTTATTTAGAGATTATTTAGTCACTGTTTGTCCGTCGTAAAATCGTTCCTCACCCTTTTTTACATTTTGAAACTTATCACAGATGGTGACAAATTTAGTGCTGGCAGGTGCAGCTCTGCGGAATGTTTGTTTCTGAGAATTCCAAAGCCAGTGAAAATAATGCCTGGCCTCCCAGAATGCTCTGGGAGGAAAATTCTGCATAGCTAAACAGCCTAGGCTGTGACATCACTAGGAGGGCGGGCCACATACCAATAGACAGTAATACACAAATATAGGAAGTGTTTGTGTGAAGCTGAAACAGTAAAAGTAGGAATCCTGTATAATTTACTCTACAGGGCCTCTTGAATGAAGTGCTGCTTCCTTGGACATTGACCAATCAAATTCAAGAGAAAGTGCCCGCCAAGCTGCATACGATTTGTATAAAATTTGCATACAATCCGGAGTTATCAGCTTATCACACACAATCTCTATTAGTGTCAGGTTCTCTTGAGGAGGGATCCCTGCTCCTCTGAGTTCCCAGCTCTGTACACCTGCTGGCTGCACTCAGGGACTGCTCTCCTCCAACAAGATGTGTCTATCTCTTGGGGACTCTGATGGGGGGAATCTCTTTACACTTGAGTTCCCAGCTCTGCACATGTGTCGTGCTATCGCCAGGGAGTAATGGAAGGTACTGATCAGACAGCAGCCATTACTGATCAGCCTTTCTGCATAATAAAGTGAATCAGGCCATAGAGTTCTCCTGTGGCGGTCAGACTGCAGTGCTTAGCATTGCTTCTTCCCAGCCGGGTCTGCTGTGCTGATCAGATAATGTATATTCAGAATGTTACACAATCTGTGCAGGGAGGCCAGATTTCCAGCACACATCTGGGAATTCCAGCTGCCTTCTCCAGTATAGGACAGATAGAGCCCCGCTTGTGAGGCTGGGGGTCAGTCAGGGATAAGCTCACATGAATGTATAGAGAGCAAACTATTACCCAGAATAGCAAATCCATACATCAGCTCTACAGACGTGTGTGTGTACAGTATGTGTGTGTACAGTATGTGTGTGTGTGTGTATAAAGTTTGAGTGTGTGTGTGTGTATGTGTGTGTGTATATACAGTGTGAGTGAGTATGTGTTTACTGTGTGTGTGAGTATACAGTGTGTGTGAGTATACAGTGTGTGTACGTATACAGTGTGTGTACGTATACAGTGTGTGTGTATGTGTGTATATATATACAGTGTGTGTGTGTGTGTGTGTGTGTGTGTGTGTGTGTGTGTGTGTGTGTGTGTGTGTGTAGAATATCTGTGTGTGTGTGTGTGTGTGTGTGTGTGTGTGTGTGTGTGTGTGTGTGTGTGTGTGTAGAATCTCTGTGTGTGTGTGTATACAGTGTGAGTGTGTGTAGATTACCTGTGTCTGTGTGTGTGTGTGTGTGTGTGTGTGTATACAGTGTGTGTGTGTGTGTGTGTGTGTACTGTGTGTATACAGTGTGTGTGTGTGTGTGTACTCTGTGTGTGTGTGTGTGTGTATACAGTGTGTGTGTGTGTGTGTATACAGTGTGTGTGAGTAGAATATCTGTGTGTGTGTGTGTGTGTGTGTGTGTGTGTGTGTATACAGCGTGTGTGTGTGTACGTGTGTGTGTATACAGTGTGAGTGTGTGTGTGTGTGTATGTGTGTAGAATATCTGTGTGTGTGTGTGTGTATATATACAGTGTGAGTGTGTGTGTGTAGAATGTGTGGGTGTGTATACAGTGTGTGTGTGTGTGTGTGTGTGTGTGTGTGTGTGTGTGTGTGTGTGTGTATACAGTGTATGTGTGTGTACTGTGTGTGTGTGTGTCTGTGTGTGTGTGTCTGTGTGTGTGTGTGTGTGTGTGTGTGTGTGTAGAATACCTGTGTGTGTATATACAGTGTGTGTGTGTGTGTATACAGTGTATGTGTGTGTGTGTGTGTGTGTGTGTGTGTGTGTGTGTGTGTGTGTGTGTGTGTATACAGTGTGTGTGTGTGTGTGTGTGTGTGTGTGTGTGTGTGTGTGTGTGTGTGTGTGTGTGTGTGTGTGTGTGTGTGTGTGTGTGTGTGTGTAGAATACCTGTGTGTGTGTGTGTGTGTGTGTGTGTGTGTGTGTGTGTGTGTGTGTGTGTGTGTGTGTGTGTGTGTGTGTGTGTGTGTGTGTGTGTGTGTGTGTGTGTGTGTGTGTGTGTGTGTGTGTGTGTGTGCGCGCGCATGTATATACAGTATGGGCTTCATTCGCGAAGCCGCAAAAACACTAGCGCGGCCGTTTAGTGAATCAAGCCCTATGTGTGTACAGAGTGTGTGTACATACAGAGTACAGAGTCTATGTTTGGAGCACGGTGGCGTGGTGGTTAGTGCTCTCGCCTTGCAGCGGTGGGTCCCCGGTTCAAGTCCCAGCCAGGTAAACATCTGCAAGTTTGTATGTTCTCCCCGTGTCTGTGTTTCCTCCGGGCACTCTGGTTTCCTCCCACATACCAAAAACAAACAGATAAGTTAATTGGCTTCACCCTAAAATTGGCCCTAGACTACAATACATATACTACACAATATAGACATAGATATAAGACTCTGGTAGGGATTAGATCGAGAGCTCCTCTGAGGCACGACTATAATCTCTGTACAGCGCTGTGGAAGATGTCGGTGCTATATAAATACTAAATAATAATAATGTGCGTAGAATGACTGTGTGTGTGTACAATGTGTTTGTGTTTATAGTGTGTGTACGTCTGTATACTGTATGTGTACAGAGTGCGTGTATATAAGTACTGTGTCTGTACGTGCAAAGAGGTATATGATATATCTCCCTTCAGATTGTAAGCTCGTAAGGGCAAGGCTCTCTCACCCTTTGTGTCTTGGAATTCATTACACATTTTATTCATGTTACTTTTGTTACTGTAATTACCAATTCTGTATTTTGTATATCGGTGTATACCATTGTCTGTATTATTTTTTTACCACGTTTGTTTCATACTTAGTACAGCGCCATGGAATTGATTGGTACTTAATAATAATAATAATAATAATAATTAGTAGCAGCAGCAGCGGCAGCAGTAGCAGTGTTTTTGTTGTTTATTTATTTTATGGTGTAAACGTGCTGCTAAACATAATAACACAAAAATCAAAACAACATGACTTTCCACTGGTAGGTTGGGGACTTTTCAGTGTTGTATGACTAATTATTAATAATAATAATAATACTATTCTCATTATTAGATTGTCAGCTACAATGAGACAAAACTAGCAACATAAATTCATAAAGTAAGTGGCTGCTCTCTGTAAAGCACCACAGCAGTGTCAGTATTATATAAATGCAGGATGGCTGTAATCATGGATTATTGTTATTAAATTGCAGAATATGAATGTGGGATCATGGGACATCACACTTGAGCGTTTTGCCGGCGATTTCAACAAAACGCTCAAACGGTAGTGCTTTTGAAAGCGCTAGTGTAATAAAACCCTATGAGCCTGTTCTTACTTGGGCGATTTGCGCTAATTGCTGCAAGTCGCCCAAAATCGCGAAACACAAACACGTAGCTTGCACCATTTTCAGGCAATTTCTGGCAATCGCGTTTCAGGGCTATAGAAGCGCTAAACGCGATCGCGGAGAAATCGCTGCACTGTCCAGCGATTTTTTTTTTTTCACGCGAAAAATCACTCCCGCAAAACACCGGCAAAAATCGCCAGCGTTTAAGTGTGAATGGGGCCTGACACCCCCAGAAAGCAAGAAAATACTCAGAATAATGTTGACAGTACTTTTTCACCTTCTCTTTGGTACTTTTTCAATTTCAGAGTGCTGAGAAATTACTGTAATAAGAAACTGAAAAAGTATTTTCCTGGGAGAAAACGGAGGGGAAAGAGTTAATTGCACGTGGGCCGTTATACCTCTAAATGTATTACATCATGTGACCATCTCCTGTTCTGATCTGACCGTAATATTCAGGACAATAAAAATCGCTTCTTCTGAATATTTGCTTGTGTGATGTGTGTACACGGCTCTCTCTGTACAGGAGGGGTCTCCAGGCTACACACTCGGGGTCCATAAATGTGGGGGTCTGGGATTCTCTGCAGCAGGCTCAGGTGTCTGATACCCAGCGCCATACCCAGTCTGTATAGAGATGGGGGGTCTCCTATGTGCAATCACCTCTGTATAGGTGAGGATCTCCCCTCCTACTCTCCCTATACTCTGGGGGTCTCCCCTCCTCTCTCTACACTCTGAAGATCTCCCTCCTCTCTCTAAACTATGGGGGTCCCACTCTATAATCTGGGGGTCTTCTTTCCTCCTCTCTCCATATTGTGAGAGTGTCCTCTCACCAATACTCTGGGGGTCTCCCCTCCTCTCACCAATACTCTGGGGGTCTCCCCTCCTCTCCCTGTACTCTGGGGGTCTCCTTTCCCTGTACTCTGGGGGTCTCCTCTGCACTCCTTATTCTCTGGTTGTCTCCTTTCCCTGTACTCCAGGGGTCTCCCCTCCTCTCCCTATACTCTGAGGTTCTCCCCCCTCCTCCCCTGCTCTTGGGGGTCTCCCCTCCACTCCTTATTCTCTAGGGGTCTCCCCTCCTCTCTCTACACTCTGGGGGTCTCCCCTCCTCTCTCTACACTCTGGGGGTCTCCCCTCCTCTACACTCTGGGGGTCTCCCCTCCTCTCTCTACACTCTGGGGGTCTCCCCTCCTCTCTCTACACTCTGGGGGTCTCTCCTCCTCTCTCTACACTCTGGGGGTCTCCCCTCCACTCCTTATTCTCTGGGGGTCTCCTCTCCCTGTACTCTGGGGGTCTCCCCTCCTCTCCCTGTACTCTGGGGGTCTCCTCTGCACTCCTTATCCTCTCCCTGTACTCTGGGGGTCTCCCCTCCTCTCTCTACACTCTGGGGGTCTCCCCTCCTCTCTCTACACTCTGGGGGTCTCCCCTCCTCTCCCTATACTCTGGGGGTCTCCCCTCCTCTCTCTACACTCTGGGGGTCTCCCCTCCTCTACACTCTGGGGGTCTCCCCTCCTCTCTCTACACTCTGGGGGTCTCCCCTCCTCTCTCTACACTCTGGGGGTCTCCCCTCCTCTCCCTGTACTCTGGGGGTCTCCCTCCTCTCTCTACACTCTGGGGGTCTCCCCTCCTCTCTCTACACTCTGGGGGTCTCCCCTCCTCTACACTCTGGGGGTCTCCCCTCCTCTCTCTACACTCTGGGGGTCTCTCCTCTCTCTACACTCTGGGGGTCTCCCCTCCACTCCTTATTCTCTGGGGGTCTCCTCTCCCTATACTCTGGGGGTCTCCCCTCCACTCCTTGTTCTCTGGGGGTCTCCCCTCCTCTCCCTATACTCCGAGGGTCTCCCACCCTCCTCCCCTGCTCTCGGGGGTCTCCCCTCCTCTCCCTATACTCCGAGGGTCTCCCCCCCCCTCCCCTGCTCTCGGGGGTCTCCCCTCCACTCCTTATTCTCTAGGGGTCTCCCCTCCTCTCCCTATACTCTGGGGGTCTCCTCTCCCCGTACTCTGGGGTCTCCGCTCCTCTCCCTATACTCCGAGGGTCTCCCCCCCTCCTCCCCTGCTCTCGGGGGTCTCCCCTCCTCCTCCCCGGTGGTGATTGGTGGTAGGAGGACCCCTGTGCCCGGACTCTGCAGCTCTGAGGAGGAGGATCGGGGTCATTCCGCGTCGGACAGGAGAGCGGGGCAGATGTGAGCCCCCCCTGGGGCAGGATGGCGCTGAGCACCAGGGCCCGGGGATTTTCGGTGGAGGCGCTGGTGGGGAAGAGGAAGCTGGAGGAGCCGGGGGCCACTCTGGACCAGGAAGGGGCCACACAGCGGCTGGAGAGCGCTCAGGAGCCGGGTTAGTGTTGGGGGGTCTCTGCGTCCCTCCAGATCAGCCGATCCCAGAGGAATATTTATTATGTATATATGTGGATGCCCCCCTCCCCCATATCCCTCCATTTACCTCCACAGTGGAGAATGATAGAGATCCCCATTTATATCCTCTTTCTATTGCCCCCTCTTACCTCTTTCACCTCTTCCACATTATTATCGCCCATAAATCGCATTTGAGATTAATCGATCGTATCCGGCACAACTCTCAGCACAGAAATGGCCACACTGCGGATCCCCAAAACGTGTCTGCGTTAAACCCTCCATTGCGAGGATTTCCAGAGACCCCGGACCCACTTTTCCTCTGTGTAACCCCCCGATGTGTCCCTCTGTCCCCAGCAGAGAAGAGACCCAAATCTGGGACGCCCCATTCCCCGGACTGCGCGGCGCACCCCAATATTCAGCTGGAGCTCCAAGGGGCAGAATTGTGGAGGAGATTCCACGACATCGGCACAGAAATGATCATCACAAAGGCCGGCAGGTACTGAAACCTTGTCTGTATGTCTGTTTACAAAGCTCTGTCCATCATAAGTTGCCTATAATATACTTGCCATAGGTCAAATCCATAGTGTACAGTGTAGAGATGTTATGGTTCACTCACTATCCTGTTCTGTCCATTACTGCATTTGTATGTAGTTCCTTCACACAGCAGAATGTAACCTATGGATTATATACCAGCTAGCCAGGACATATATAGTATATACATATCCCTATGATATATGTGTGTGTATATAGCACTTTCACACAGCAGATCATAATCTATAGATAGTATATCTGCCATAGAGGCCATATAGAGTATATCATATATATAAAAATTATCCAACCTATATGATTATTTATATGTAGTTCTAACAACCAGAAGAAAGGATTGGTAGCCTATAGATAAGAACATGCATCAAAAGTATATCAATAGGTTCTATATACGGTATGTTTATATAATCCTACAGCAGACCATAACCTATAGAATATATCTTTTCATAATAAATAGCACACTAAATAGTATGCAGTATATAGGTTATCCATGCTGTATATATTGTTTCTGTCACGATATAATATATAGTACACAAAATATAGATTTTCCCCTGCTATAGATTATATAGTTTAATATTGATATATATCAATCAACCTACAATACATAACATATCGTATACAATATATAATTACCCATGCTATAAATGGATGGGGATACATTGCTCTTTTCATAACAGTATGTACACAATGTACAACACACCCGCCGATCTATACAGGAGATGGATGATCTATAATACATAGTATACAATATATATATTATCCCAGTTATAGAGTGCAACGTATATAGTATGCCGTATATATTATCCCAGCTATAGATACTGTAGATGGCTCAGTGTATACCATTGTAAGTGGGCTATAGATTATTTAGATCGCTATATAATACTCGTTATGCAGATATACTGCGCTATAGTATATGGCTGCTATAGAACATGCTGTACACGTATATATAACTTACAGACAGGGGTGACAGTCGGGTCGGGGGTCGCTTGAGGGTCTTTTATTAGAGGAATACGCTTCTTATGGAAGAAAATTGTATAATTAGATTATATTTAGAGTTTAGATTGTAAGCTCACAAGGGCAGGGCTCTCTCATGTATCTTGCAATAATCTGTTATACATTCATCATGTTATATTTGTCAGTGTAATTACCAATTCTGTATTATGTACCAGTGTCCATATTTTGATGTCTATCATTTTATTATTACATACCTAAACCTCAGGTTTGCTTTTCTCACTTGTACAGCGCTACAGAATATGTGGGTAAAAATTATATGTAGGGTATATGAATGATAAGAAGTCCAGAAATAGGGCTATAATTCTCTCCACTTTTTCCTACAATATAATATCAAATTACACATAAATCACCATCATATCGCTGTATATAGCAGTATCTGAGAGAGGATTTCATACTTTTTAAGCGAATTATATGAAGATATAGGGAGATATATGGCTAGATGGAGAAATGTGTAATTACACATTACTGAGAAATAAAAAAAATATATTGATGAAAATGTCTTATTGTATATATTATTAATGAAATTATATCATTATATGACGTTGTCATGACAAATTACGGAGGGTTATAGAAATGTATTTTACAGCAGATATAAAATCGATATAAAACGTATGTGAAATATATGTTTTTATTTAGAGCATGGGAGATTGTGCAATCCTCTCCTATACATTAGTTACATCGTATAAATAATATTCTGTGCACTGTAATGTATCTGTGAAGTTTTTCTATGCAGTGCATTCTTATTATATTGTATAGACACAATGTTCTCCTATAGTGTTTATAAAGCACATATACATTAAGGGAAGCCCCGCCCCCACACAGCCCTGCTCGCTCATAAACCATTTGCTGCAGGTCGGGGGGTACCGGGGTCACCCCATATATCTGTCTTCTCTGAGCTGCGACAAACGTGTCTGTTTATACTTCTGTGACACCAACTGTCCAAATTCTGTATCTCCAACATAATGTCATTTCCAGACTGCCTGTTATATGCTATAGATTATATATTATGTCCAGACTGCCTGCTATATGCTATATATTATATATTATATCCAGACTGCCTGCTATATGTTATAGATTATATATTATGTCCAGACTGCCTGCTATATGCTATATATTATATATTATGTCCAGACTGCCTGTTATATGCTATAGCTTATATATTATATCCAGACTGCCTGCTATATGCTATAGATTATATATTATATCCAGACTGCCTGCTGTATGCTATAGATTATATATTATATCCAGACTGCCTGCTATATGTTATAGATTATATATTATATCTATCCAGACTGCCTACTCTATGCTATAGATTGTTTATTATATCCGGACTGCCTGCTGTATGCTATAGATTATATATTATATCCAGATTCCAGACTGCCTGCTATATGCTATAGATTGTATATTATATCCAGACTGCCTGCTATATGCTATAGATTATATATTATATCCAGACTGCCTGCTCTATGCTATAGATTATATATTATATCCAGACTGCCTGCTATATGCTATAGATTATATATTATATCCAGACTGCCTGCGATATGCTATAGATGATATATTATATCCAGACTGCCTTCTCTGTGCTATAGATTGTATATTATGTCCAGACTGCCTGCTACATGCTAGATTGTATATTATGTCCAGACTGCCTTCTCTGTGCTATAGATTATATATTATATCCAGACTGCCTTCTCTGTGCTATAGATTGTATATTATGTTTAGACTGCCTGCTACATGCTAGATTGTATATTATGTCCAGACTGCCTGCTATATGCTATAGATTATATATTATATCCAGACTTCATGCTATATGCTATAGATTGTATATTATGTCCAGACTGCCTGCTATATGCTATAGCTTATATATTATATCCAGACTGCCTTCTCTGTGCTATAGATTATATATTATATCCAGACTGCCTGCTATATGCTATAGATTTTATATTATATCCAGACTTCATGCTATATGCTATAGATTGTATATTATGTCCAGACTGCCTGTTATATGCTATATAGCTTATATATTATATCCAGACTTCATGCTATATGCTATAGATTGTATATTATGTCCAGACTGCCTGCTATTTGCTATAGCTTATATATTATATCCAGACTGCCTGCTATATGCTATAGATTATATATTATAACCAGACTGCCTGCTACATGCTAGATTGTATATTATGTCCGGACTGCCTACTCTATGCTATAGATTGTTTATTAAATCCGGACTGTCTGCTATATGCTATAGGTTGTATATAATGTCCGGTCTGTCTGCTATATGTTATAGATTATATATTCTGTACAGACTGCCTGCTATATGCTATAGGTTGTATTTAATGATCAGACTGCCTGCTATATACTATAGATTGTATATACTGCAGTCTCTGCTGATATTACATATATTATATCTGGACTGCCTGCTATAACTTATATACTGCAGTCTCTGCTGATATGTCATATATTTATGTTCAGACTGCCTGTTATAACTTACAGTATATAGCCTTTTATCCTGTCTTGTTGTTATTGAATAACAATCGTTTGGCTGTCACCTGTCGGAGAGTGCGGATACTACTTTCAAATTTATATTATATAGATTGTATATACTACAGTCTCTGCTGATATCATAAACTATATCTGGAATCCCTGCTATAATTTATATTCTATAGATAGGATATACTGCAGTCTCTGCTGGTATGTCATATATTATATTCGGACGGTCTGCTATAACTTATATTCTATAGATTGGATATACTGCACAGTCTCTGCTTGTATGTTATTTATTATGTCTGGACTGCCTACAATAACTTATATTCTATAGATTGGATATATTGCACAGTCTCTGCTGGTATGTCATTTATTATGTCTGGACTGCTTGCTATAACTTATATTGTATATATTGCAGATATAAAAGCAGTCTCTGCTGGTATGTCACATGTTATGTGCAGACTCCCTGGTATATGCTGCATATTGGACATATTGCAGACTCTGCTTATAAATGTCATAGAATATCCAGACTTCTTGCTATATGTTGTATATTAAACACTATAAACACTGCAGGCTATACTTATGTGCTACTTAATGTGCAAACGCTGTGCTATATGCTGCATATTACAGAATGTTATACAGAATGATTATATTGTTCCTCTCTGAGGACAGTCAGTGACATGACTATGTACTCTGTAATGTGCTGCAGAAGATGTCAGTGCTATATAAATACATAATAATAATATGGGAGTACATTACACTATGACTATGGTAGGATTAGATTGTGAGCTCCCCTGAGGACAGTCAGTGACATGACTATGTACTCTGTAATGTGCTGCAGAAGATGTCAGTGCTATGTAATTACCTTAAACAATATCTTAGGACATTATTAAACTTTGACTATGGTATGATTAGATTGTAAGCTCCTCTGAGCACAGTCAGTTACATGACTATGTACTCTGTAATGTGCTGCAGAAGATGTCAGTGCTATATAAATACATAATAATAACATGGTAGAACATTAGACTGCTACTATGGTAGGATTCGATTGTGAGCTCCTCTGAGGACAGTCAGTGACATGACTATGTACTCTGTAATGTGCTGCAGAAGATGTCAGTGCTATATAAATACATAATAATAATATGGTATGACATTACAATATGCCTATGGTAGGGATTAGATTGTGAGCTCCTCTGAGGACAGTCAGTGACATGACTATATGTTCTGTAAAGTGCTGCAGAAGATGGCAGTGCTATATAAATACATAATAATAATAATAATAATATGGTCGGACATTAGACTAGGACTATGGTAGGATTAGATTGTGAGCTCCTCTGACGAATAGTCAGTGACATGACTATATACTCTGTAAAGTGCTGCAGAAGATGTCAGTGCTATATAAATTAATATATACATATAATAATAATAATACCTAACAATTGAGTTCAGTAGACCCGTATGTAAGTTACATATCATATAATTATAAATATAATATATATGGTACATTTTCAGCACAAGTAATTTATACCGTTTTCCATCAGAATAATATCACTACATGTTGTACTGCTGGAAAGAATATATGAATAAGAAATTGTGCTGCGGATGCTGATTGGTTTTCTTTTTATCTATCCTTTTTCTTAAACACCTTCTAAAAGCATTTCTTAAAGAGAATCTGTATTGTTAAAATCGCTCAAAAGTAAACATACCAGTGCGTTAGGGGACATCTCCTATTACCCTCTGTCACAATTTCGCCGCTCCTCGCCGCATTAAAAGTGGGTAAAAACAGTTTTTAAAAGTTTGTTTATAAACAAACAAAATGGCCACCAAAACAGGAAGTAGGTTGATGTACAGTATGTCCACACATAGAAAAATACATCCATACACAAGCAGGCTGTATACAGCCTTCCTTTTGAATCTAAAGAGATCATTTGTGTGTTTCTTTCCCCCATGCACTGAAGTTTCAGGCTGCTCTTTTCTTCCTGCAAACAGCTTTGCCCTTGTTTGTAATTCCTCAGTATGTGAAAGCCCAGCCAGCTCAGAGGACGATTTATCCAGCTTGTAAAAGATAAGAGAGAAGAGAGAAGCTGCTCTAATCTAAATAATACACAGGCAGTGTGCAGAGAGCGGCCTGGAAGGGTGAGTTCATAGCAGAACCACAACACTGAAGAACTTGGCAGCCTTCCAGACACAGGCTGACAAGTCTGACAAGAGAGAGATAAGTTGATTTATTACAGAGACTGTGATAGTACAAAGTGCTGCAGTAAGCTAGAACACATTAGAATAGCTTTTGGAACTTGTAGGATGATAAAAAACAGGATGCAATTTTTGTTACGGAGTCTCTTTAACTCTTTATTATTCCTTATATTATTCGTTATTATTTATATAGCGCTATCATCTTCTGTAGTGCTGTACACAGTAATAATTAAGCACAGGTATATAAGCACCATATAACTAGAAGTTTTGAATCAGGATGATACCACTTATTAAAAAAAATAATAATAAGAGTAAGCTTTCAGCTATTCCGCCTCCATCAGACTCGAATCCTGCATTATACAGGATTCGAGTCTGATGAAGGCAGTATAGCCGAAAGCTTACTCTTATATTTTTAAGTTAGCCAATCAATGATATCATCCTGATTGTAAACTTCTTGCTTTTACTGACGGCTAACATGGTACAATACTCTACTGGACCATATAAATGTAACACATTGGCCTCAATTCACTAAGCTTATCTCCTGTCTTTAATAACGTTTCTAGAGTGGTTACCATGGTGATGAGCCATGTAGTATTCAGGAAACATTTTACCTCAGGCAAACCTAAAGTTAACTCTTCTGTCTTTAAGTTAACTCTTCAATCATTAAAATAACTCCACAGTTAAAGACAGGCTGTTTATTAACTGCGTGTGAAAATAGCTGCAGAGGAGGTAAATTAACTACAGAGGAGGTAAATTAACTACAGAGGAGGTAACTTAAGGAATGAAGAGATAAGATAACTCTCTCACTGTGTGGAGGTAAGTTTTCTCTTGCCTTATTATCTCCAGCATGATCTTAGTGAATTGAGGCCATTGACTAATATAATGTGTCTAGGAAAACTCACTGCAAATTATATATACAAAGGGTATGTGCAGGATTTCTGTAACCAAAAAATAATACTGTACCCAAATACCCAATATCTTATGTTATATATAACTCATATTATCATATTGTTTATTAAATTATTATATCCCTCTGAGGGACAGTTACTAACAAGACTACATAATCTGTAAAGTGCTGCGGAAGTTGTCAGCCTTATAGAAATACAAAATAATAATAATTATAATAATAACAACAACAACTAATATTATTATTACTGTACAACACTGTAATGTGTTAGATTGACAGCTGGATTAAGCAGGTCCTCTTTCTTGTCAGTTTGTACTGCAAAATATTTATATTTGTGTTCTGCAACCTCTGTTTAGTATTGTTCAATACATAATAAATAACATATAGTATATTATATTACCATTATTAATAATAGTAATAATAATAATAATACATTTGTATAACAACGACATTTTCCATGGCACTTGAGAGAATAAATACGCAGCTCACTGTCATCTGTACAGGCAGTTTCCCCTATGCAGGCTAGAATAGGCGTATTATTGTTATGGATGTGTTATGTTACTGTATATCCTCTCTCCCTGACATTACTAGATGCAGACACTGTACAATAAAGGGAGTCATTTAGGAATCTCGGCAAACAGAACAGTAGCAGTTTTTCAGTTCTTTTGGCATGTGTATTTATAGTTTAATTAAGTAAAATTCCAAAACTCAATTAAAGAAACTCTGTAACAACATTTTCAGCCTTATTTCTTCTATCCTATAAGTTCATATACCTGTTCTAATGTGGTCTGGATTACTGCAGTCTTCGCTAGTTGCACTGTCTCTGTAAGGGCTGGAACCCACAGGAGCGCTTTTGGCAGCGTTTTGGCAGCACTGCGATACGCTAGCAGTTTGCCAAAACGCTGGGCTAATGTTAATGGATGGGGCAACTTCCACAGGAGCGTTTGCGTTTCCCAGAAACGCAAACGCAGGACCTGCAGCATTTTGGGAGCGTTAGCGCTTCAATGTAAAGTATTGAAACGCTAGCAGAAACGCTCAGCAAAACCTAAACTGAGCGGTTTTGCTAGCGTTTTGCGGTTCAGCACACTGTAACAAAATTAAAAATAATTCACAGGACCAATCAGGATAAAAACGCAAAACGCAAAACGCTAGGCACCCGCTGGGGAAAAAAATACAATGTTGCAAAACACAACCCAAAACGCGCATGAATCCGCTTGCAAACCGCTCAGACAAAACGCTAGCGGTTGCGTTTTGCGTTTGCGGTTTTCAGTGGGTTCCAGGCCTAATACAGTATATATAATCTTCTTTTCTTTGTCAAGCTTTGTTGACCCAGGGAGGAATGGGCTGCCTCTGTTTTAATGGGGACAAGTTATGCACGCCCCCTGCACACCCCCTCCAGGCTCTGTGTGCTTTGTTTATTCCTCACATACAGCCTCCTGCTCTCAGTTTCAGCTTGTCTGTGATGCAGTTTGTGAGGCTGCAGGGGAAGGGAGCTGCCTGTCACATGCTGAGAAACTGTCTCTAATCCCAGACTGGAGTGCAGAAACTTGTAGTATACTGTAACGTGAGATATCTAATATATATATATATATATATATATATATATATATATATATATATATATATATATATATATATATATATATATATATATACACACACACACACACAGTGGGATGCGAAAGTTTGGGCAACCTTGTTAATCGTCATGATTTCGGTTGCTATGATAAAAAATGTCAGTTAAATAAATCTGTTAGGAAACACAGTGATATTTGAGAAGTGAAATTAAGTTTGTTGGATTTGCAGAAAGTGCGCAATAATTGTCTAAATAAAATTAGGCAGGTGCATAAATTTGGGCACTGTTGTCATTTTATTGATCCCAAAACCTTTAGAACTAATTATTGGAAATCAAATTGGCTTGGTAAGCTCAGTGACCCCTGACCTACATACACAGGCGAATCCAATTATGATAACGAGTATTTAAGGGGGTCAACTGTAAGTTTTCCTCCTCTTTTAATTTTCTCTGAAGAGTAGCAACATGAGGGTCTCAAAACAACTCTCAAATGACCTGAAGACAAAGATTGTTCACCATAATGGTTTAGGGGAAGGATCCAGAAAGCTGTCTCAGAGATTTCAGCTGCATGTTTCCACAGTTAGGAACATATTGAGGAGATGGAAGACCGCAGGCTCAGTTCAAGGTAAGGCTCGAAGTGGCAGACCAAGGAAAATCTCAGACAGAAGCAATGAA
The DNA here is from genome assembly GCF_040937935.1 of Hyperolius riggenbachi. Lineage (NCBI taxonomy): Eukaryota > Metazoa > Chordata > Amphibia > Anura > Hyperoliidae > Hyperolius > Hyperolius riggenbachi. Next base: position 24,005,868 of record NC_090653.1, on the reverse strand, counting down.
TGATGAAAACAGTCAGAGTCAGCCCACAGACCAGCACCAAAGACTTACAACATCATCTTGCTGCAGATGGAGTCACTGTACATCCAACCACTTGGCGCACTTTACAAGGGACATTATACATGGAGGAATAAGAACACAGCATTCCAAGGAAAACACCTGTTACCTACAGTAAAATATGGTGGTGGTTCCATCATGCTGTGGGGCTGTGTGGCCAGTGCAGGGACTGGGAATCTTGTCAAAGTTGAGGGACGCATGGATTCCACTCAGTATCATCAGATTCTGGAGACCAATGTCCAGGAATCAGTGACAGAGCTGAAGCTGCGCCGGGGCTGGATCTTTCAACAAGACAACGACCCTAAACACTCAAAATCCACTAAGGCATTCATGCAGAGGAACAAGTACAATGTTCTGGAATGGCCATCTCAGTCCCCAGACCTGAATATAATTGAAAATCTGTGGTGTGAGTTAAAGAGAGCTGTCTGTGCTCGGAAGCCATCAAACCTGAATGAACTAGAGATGTTTTGTAAAGAGGAATGGTCCAAAATACCTTCAACCAGAATCCAGACTCTCATTGGAACCTACAGGAAGTGTTTAGAGGATGTAATTTCTGCAAAAGGAGGATCTACTAAATATTGATTTCATTTATTTTTTGTGGTGCCCAAATTTATGCACCTGCCTAATTTTGTGTAAACAATTATTGCGCACTTTCTGTAAATCGAATAAACTTAATTTCACTTCTCAAATATCACTGTGTGTGTCTCCTATAGGATATATTTAACTGACATTTTTTATCGTAACAACCAACGATTTATACAGGAAAATCATGACGATTAACAAGGCTGCCCAATCTTTCGCATACCACTGTATGTAAAGCAGTATCAGCATAGCTGAAACGCAGCATTCCCGCGGCAGAACGAGGTAATTAAATCCCTGGGACAAAATTCGGAGATCGCTTCCTGGTAGAGGCAGAGCTTTGTGCTGTAGCTCCGCCTCTACTCACGTCAATCTCCGCTAATCACTGCCTTTCTCCGCCCCTCTCAGTCTTCTTTCACTGAAGGGGGCGGGGAGAGGGGGAGACCCGCATGGAGATTGACGCTAATGGAGGCAGAACTACAGCGGTAAGCTCTGCCTCCCCGGGCAGCAAAATCCACGACCTGGAAAGTCGTGGTCTTTTACCCCGGTATTTGGGGGGTTTAAATACAGCGATCTGCCATGGGAATGCAGTGTTTTAGCTAGGCTTATACTACTCTACATACATGTCTAATAAAAAGAGGGTTTTTAAAAGGCTTCAGACTCTCTTTAAGCGCTAGTGAATTGAAAAAGCTCTTGCTAATGCAATGCTATGGGGGATTTTTATAAAGTCACATCACTCAAGTGGGATCACACCCATAGCATTACATTAGCAAGAGCTTTTCAAATCACAAAGCGCTCAGAAAAGTGCCCCAAGTGGACGCCAGGCCTAAAAGAGGGAATGACCTAAGTTAGAGCATATGCATGTCTGAAAAAGTGAGTTTTGAGGGTGAGCATAAAGATATCAAAGGTTGGAGAGTGACAGATGTGTTTTGGAAGGTGATTCCATAGGAGGGGTGAGGATCGTGAGAAATCTTGTATATGTGAATGTGAGGATGTGATTCTAAAGGAGGCTAATAGAAGGCCATGTGCAGATCTGAGATTGTGGTTGCGTTGGTATCTGAAAACTAGTGAGGAGATGTACAGGGGAGAGAGAGCTTTGTAGGTTACAGACAGTTAAGAGTTTAAACTGATTGCTGTAAAAACAGAGCCAGAGAGTTGGGCGCAGCCGGTGCCAGCATAGGCTGTAATAGGAATTACGACTATTTGGGTGCTGTCAAAAGACGGAACACAAATTACAGTACTAAAAAAACACTGTAATTCAGCCGCCAGCAATATCTGGAATCCGAATGACATCTTTCCCCTACTATCCATAGCAGTCTGGAGGGGGAAGAGTAATTAAAGGGGCACTATGGCAAAAAATTGAAAAATGTTAAATATGTGCAAACATAGACAAATAAGAAGTACGTTTTTTCCAGAGTAAAATGAGCCATAAATGACTTTTCTCCTATGCTGCTGTCACTTACAGTAAGTAGTAGAAATCTGACAGAAGTGACAGGTTTTGGACTAGTCCATCTCTTCATAGGGGGATTCTCAGCAAGGCTTTTATTCTTTATAAAGATATTCCCTAAAAAGGTATTAAACAATGATGCTGCACAGCTTCCCTGCTCGCTACAGTTTTTTGGCAGTTAGACAGAACAACTGCCATTCACTAAGTGCTTTTGAAAATAAATAAATCCCTGAGAATCCCCCATGAAGAGATGGACTAGTCCAAAACCTGTCACGTCTGTCAGATTTCTACTGCCTGTGGTAAGTGACAGCAACATAGGAGAAAAGTAATGTATGGCTCATTTTACTCTGGAAAGAAAACACACTTCTTATTTGTATATGTTTGCACATATGTTCAATTTTACAATTTTTCACCATAGTGCCCCTTTAACACCACCGGGACTTGTGCAGGAGCGGGGTGAGCTGTTTATCGGCCTTACCCTGTGCCCAAATCTCTTGGTGGCTGAATAATAGGTACGCTGAACTGGATCCTCGGGTTAATTGATAGCCAATGAAGAGCTTGACAGAGAGGAGCAGCAGAGGAAGAGCGAGAAGAACTATGCTTGGCTGGTCCGTTAGTTGGTAGTCCACAAAGTAGTATATTACAGTATATTACAATAGTCCAGGCGAGACATTATAAGAGCAGGCACTAACAGTTCAGTAGTGTCCTGGGGGCGAGATAGATCTGTTTTTATCCATAGAAATGGATTGACATTTGTGCAGCACTGCGTATCGAGTTACTTTAGTTTTATTTCCATCTTCAAATTTGGCATTAAATTGTTGTGTGATGGTGAATGGGAGGAAGTCTATGTCAGGTCCCACAGGAGCGCATAGTACTGCATCCACCCGAGCAACATTCAATAAGTCAACTATTTTATTTCCCAATTTTTTTTATTAGAACAATATTTGACGTGGACATTTTTTTTCAATTGCCAGGAGATTGGAGTGTACAGATGGGAGCAACACTACAGAAATTGTTATGTCAGTTTTTATCCATTTCAAATGGTCTGAAACTCTGACATAACATTCAATAAAAACGTGGTTTCCTACTTGTTATTACTCATACAGTTCTCATATTTGCTTTTTGTGCACAAGTAATATTGTCTGTCTACAAATTACACGTTTCCAAAGTGTGTAGTTTATCTTGCTTTGAAAGCTGTCATTGCATTTTATTCAAACTGCTTTTTTTAAGGAGCTATTCTGTACTCTGTGTGTGCTTGAAGCGCAGAAAGCTTTACAGAGAGCTCCTTTTCACCTGTCAGGGCTGGAACCCACAAGAGCGCTTTTTTGAGCATTTTGGCAGCGCTGCGATACGCTAGCGTTTTGCCAAAACGCTCAGCTGATGTTAATGGATGGGGCAACTTCCACAGGAGCGTTTGCGTTTCCCAGAAACGCAAACGCAGGACATGCAGCATTTTGGGAGCGTTAGCGCTTCAATGTAAAGTATTGAAACGCTAGCAGAAACGCTCAGCAAAACTTAAACTGAGCGGTTTTGCTAGCGTTTTGCGGTTCAGCACACTGTAACAAAATTAAAAATAATTCACAGGACCAATCAGGATAAAAACGCAAAACGCAAAACGCTACACAACCGCTGAGCAAAAAAATACAATGTTGCAAAACGCGACCGCAAACGCGCATGAATCCGCTTGCAAACTGCTCAGACAAAACTCTAGCGGTAGCGTTTTGCGTTTGCTGTTTTCAGTGGGTTCCAGGCCTCACACTGTGTTTACACTCATTGCAACAGCATTGGAATGTAAACAAAGATACTGTTATCTACAGTTTGGATGCAGATTTTAAGCTGAATAGCAGGACAAAGTGCTGTGTTTAAAGTTCAACCATTTCAGTGATGTTCTGCTAAAAATAATTCTGGGATAGTAGCTTTCAAGCTGTGAGGAATCTTTTAGAGCAAACTAGAAATGCTGACATTCAGACCACTTTACTCTGTTTCCAGACTCCCAATCCAGAAATAAAGCTGCAGCAGTTTCTTAGCAATAATTCAAAACGAAGAATTGTCTGAAAATATTGAAATAAAACTAAAATAAAGAAAACCTTTTTATGCTTACAAAGAAAAAAAATAATAAAGGATAGACTATAATATTTTGCAATAAATATATTTGAATAAAAAAATAATAAAGGATAGACTATTATATTTTTCAATAAATGTATTTAAATAAAGCAATTTCGCTACAGAACAAAATGTTTATTGCTTAACCACTTAAGGACCAGGGCTGTTCTTTGAGATCCGCGCTGCGTGGGCTCTCCAGCCCGCAGCGCAGATCGTGAGCAAGGCAGAGCGATCAGACTTCCCCCCCTTTTTTCCCCACTAGGGGGATGACCTGCTGGGGGGGGGGGTCTGATCGCCGCCGCTCCGTGTGGCTGAGCGGGGGCTCCTCAAAGCCCCCCTCCGCAGCGTTTTCTGCGCTCCCTCCTTCCCCAGCTTCCTTATACTGCGCAGGACGAATATCCGTCTGCGCATTGAAGGATAGGCAGATCTGCCTTACGGCCGTATGATGTGAACAGCAGGGATTTCTTCCCTGCGTGTTTACATTAGGCGTGCGAGCCGCGATCGGCGGCTCGCACACTGTTCACGGAGACAGTCTCCGTGAACTGACACCATGTAATAACCACTTAAACCCGCCGCCGCCTATGGGCGTAAGGCGGTCCTTAATAAGCCACTTTCTATAGTGGGGATTCTAAAAAAAAATAAAAAAAAAAAAATTTTTAATTAAAAATTAAAAAGCAGCGCTGACAGCAAAAATTACAGACTGGGTCATATCAGGTCATAGTGGTGGGACATAATGTTTAGAATTATTGGTTGTGTGATTGCTGTCAAGTAGGGCACCCACAAATTGAGTTTTCTTTTGCTATATTTGAGGTTAGCTTTAAAGCGGACTTGAACTCAGAACTTCCTCTCTGCTCTAAGAGATAAGCAACAGCATAAAAACCTTTAAAGAAAAGCATTACTGTGTTACAGCTGATACAAATCCGGCAATAAATCTGCAGTGTGTCTAGTTCCTGCTTTCATGGAAGCAGACATAGTGTTCTGTGTTAGCTGCTCTCCCGAGGCAGTCAGCTGACACAGCAGAGAGATCATATTACACTAGTGATTATTCACTGGCAAGGGAGAAATTAGAGAAGCTAAACTCTCTAAATACATACAGGGTGCATTTCTCTGTGTTTTCATTCTGTCCTGTGCAAGAGTTCAGGTCCACTTTGAAGGCTAGGAACACACTAGACAGAAACTCTAGTGTTGCGGATAAGCTAGCGTTTTTGCCTCTAATGATAATCTATGGGCCACATGTAAAAACACACAATTTTCAAAAACTCATGTATAACGCACAAAATGTATCTCAATGGAGACGCAGATGTATGCTTTTACAGTGGAGGAAATAATTATTTGACCCCTCACCGATTTTGTAAGTTTGTCCAATGACAAAGAAATGAAAAGTCTCAGAACAGTATCATTTCAATGGTAGGTTTATTTTAACAGTGGCAGATAGCACATCAAAAGGAAAATCGAAAAAAAAAAAACTTAAATAAAAGATAGCAACTGATTTGCATTTCATTGAGTGAAATAAGTTTTTGAACCCCTACCAACCATTAAGAGTTCTGGCTCCCACAGAGTGGTTAGACACTTCTACTCAATTAGTCACCCTCATTAAGGACACCTGTCTTAACTAGTCACCTGTATAAAAGACACCTGTCCACAGAATCAATCAATCAATCAAGCAGACTCCAAACTCTCCAACATGGGAAAGACCAAAGAGCTGTCCAAGGATGTCAGAGACAAAATTGTAGACCTGCACAAGGCTGGAATGGGCTACAAAACCATTAGCAAGAAGCTGGGAGAGAAGGTGACAACTGTTGGTGCGATTGTTCGAAAATGGAAGGAGCACAAAATGACCATCAATCGACCTCGCTCTGGGGCTCCACGCAAGATCTCACCTCGTGGGGTGTCAATGGTTCTGAGAAAGGTGAAAAAGCATCCTAGAACTACACGGGAGGAGTTAGTGAATGACCTCAAATTGGCAGGGACCACAGTCACCAAGAAAACCATTGGAAACACATTACACTGCAATGGATTAAAATCCTGCAGGGCTCGCAAGGTCCCCCTGCTCAAGAAGGCACATGTGCAGGCCCGTCTGAAGTTTGCCAATGAACACCTGAATGATTCTGTGAGTGACTGGGAGAAGGTGCTGTGGTCTGATGAGACCAAAATAGAGCTCTTTGGCATTAACTCAACTCGCTGTGTTTGGAGGAAGAAAAATGCTGCCTATGACCCCCAAAACACCGTCCCCACCGTCAAGCATGGGGGTGGAAACATTTTGCTTTGGGGGTGTTTTTCTGCTAAGGGCACAGGACAACTTAATCGCATTAACGGGAAAATGGACGGAGCCATGTATCGTGAAATCCTGAACGACAACCTCCTTCCCTCTGCCAGGAAACTGAAAATGGGTCGTGGATGGGTGTTCCAGCACGACAACGACCCAAAACATACAGCAAAGGCAACAAAGGAGTGGCTCAAGAAGAAGCACATTAAGGTCATGGAGTGGCCTAGTCAGTCTCCGGACCTTAATCCAATAGAAAAGCTATGGAGGGAGCTCAAGCTCAGAGTTGCACAGAGACAGCCTCGAAACCTTAGAGATGATCTGCAAAGAGGAGTGGACCAACATTCCTCCTAAAATGTGTGCAAACTTGGTCATCAATTACAAGAAACGTTTGACCTCTGTACTTGCAAACAAGGGTTTTTCCACTAAGTATTAAGTCTTTTATTGTTAGAGGGTTCAAAAACTTATTTCACTCAATGAAATGCAAATCAGTTGCTATCTTTTATTTAAGGTTATTTTTTCGATTTTCCTTTTGATGTGCTATCTGCCACTGTTAAAATAAACCTACCATTGAAATGATACTGTTCTGAGACTTTTCATTTCTTTGTCATTGGACAAACTTACAAAATCAGTGAGGGTTCAAATAATTATTTCCTCCACTGTATATGCCTTTTTAAAAAAGAAAATGTTACTGTAATATATACCATTGATCAGAAAAATTCATGAAAACGCAAGCACAAAACGCACAAAAAACGCATTTAAAACACTTCTGAACTCTGACCCCGATCTCTGGTTTATTGAGCACATTAAAATTTTCAGACTTCATAAGAGATTTGTGAGAAGTTTCGGGAGAAGCAGCTTAGAGCTGATTATTATAAATGAGCCAAGCAAAGCCTCGTTCAAATCAAACTTTATAGAGATAAGATTTCAGGGTACGGAGGCGTCCTGTCCGACTCTTGTACAGGTGATGGCTGGAGTGTGATACAGTATATATATCTCTGTGTGGTAAAAGGGTCCATACACTGGTCTATTTCAGCCATCAATTGATGCATGATCGGCCAATCAATCCATTTGCGTCCGATTTCGATCGATTTGATCTATCCGACAGGATAGAGTCTGGCAGCAGATCGATGGCCCATAGAGTGGCATTGGATCTAATCGGTTTTCAATAGATTTTCAATCTATTGGAAATCTGTTCCTAGAATGTGGCACACATCAGATTCCTGTCAAATTCGACTTCACGGGCATCTGACAGAAATCGATCTGATGGTTGAATCTGCTGCAAGTCTATCAGTATATGGTCACCTTAACATGCCGCTAGTAGCATGCACAAAGGCCTTGTTTGCATTATAAATCGGGAGCGCTATAGCAAACGATGAGCATTTTATTGAGAGCTTTTAAAGTACTTTTCCTTCCGCTTTGAGCTTAGAAAACCGCTTTTGATGAGCGATTGAGATTTTCACTTCCTGACGTCAGTTAGGAAGTGAACTCTTTGACCCGGAAAAGAATAAATACAATGTATTTATTCTTAAACGCGCTCGGGAAATCGCTATACAAAGTGCTGTTTTAAGCACTTTGCAATTTCCCTATACCTTCCATTGAGCCAAAGCGCTCAGAAAATGGTACAGGCAGCACTTTTGCGAGCGGAAAGAAATCAAAATGCTCAAATGTGAACACTCTAAGAGGAAATTGTTGCAGAAGCGCTTTTAGGGCAATTTCTAAAATCACCAGCGCTTAAAACAATCGGCAAATGCTTATAGTGGGAACATGCCCAAAGGGAGGGTTTAGGGTCTGCAAAAAGCTGTCCAGTAAAATTCCCACAATCCTCCTGCTCTTTCCAGCAAGCTAAAGCTCAATTGAGGAGAACGTCTAGGCAGGGTTTACACTTGGGAAAATCTGCAGTGTTTTTCTACATACAAAAACCGCTTGAAGAATCGCATGTAATGATAGTGTAGGTGCCACTTCCAAGTAGTATGAGATTTTAGCTACACAATCTGTTCATAGTATTCCAAGTCCTTTGATAAAATTGGTCAGTGATTGGGCAATTATAATTGGATGTGCGTATGCACCTTTAGACTGTATTAATAATCTCCATTCTATCTCGGTGTAAACACAGGGGAATGCATTGTTACATGCTTCTTGCAATCGATAATTTAGGTCTGGATGGCAGGATTGCTGATCCCGAGAGGAGTAATAATAGGAGGATTTATGTCTTGCAGAAGGATGTTCCCATCTGTGCGAGTGAAAGTGAAAGGACTGGACCCGGCCAAGCAGTATTATATCGCCATGGATATCGTGCCTGTGGACTCCAAGAGATACAGGTGTGATCAGTGTATAAATGTTACGCATGGAGCAAACCAAGCTAAGGCCTGGAACCCACTACAAATCAGTAGTGCAATCACTAGCGTTTTTAATTAGCATTTTGTAAGTGATTTCATGAGCGTTTTCCGGCAATTTTGTTAGCGATTTTAAAACCACTTAAGGACCAGGCTATTTTTGGCTGATCTGTGCTGCGTGGGCTCTTCAGCCTCCCTCTCCCTCTCTCTGTGGGCGGCACAGGACAGCGATCCGTCCTGTACCGCCTCCAATAGGCTGCAGCCTATCAGATGCCGGCGATCCTCGGCCAATCAGAGGCCGGGGATCGCCGATCTCCTTTACTGCGCTGCTGCGCAGCAGCGCCGTGCGACGTAAACACCGGGGATTTCTTACCTGCGTGTTTACATTTAGCCTGCGAACCGCAATCGGGGGCTCGCAGGCTGTTCACGGAGACACCCTCCGTGAACTGACATGTTACGGCAGCTCGAACGAGTGGCCGTTTTCATGCAAATCCACTTACGACCTGCCGCCGCCTATCGGCGTTAGGTGGTCGTTGAGTGGTAAGGGCCCCTTTCCACTAACAAGTGAGCGAGTGGGGCTACTTAGCCATATCGCATCACTTCTGCTGGCGTCCGCGTCACTTCCGCATCTTCCGATGTGGAATTATATGGAGGGTACAGCGGGAAAATGTTCCATTGCCGAGCATTGGGTTCAGGACACCCGCGGTGCGATGCAGCTATGTAGCCACATCGCACCGCTTCTAGTGGAATCGGTCCCTAAGCTTTTTTGCCAGCGATTGTGATAGCGATTTTAATTCTGATTGGTCCTTTCAATTTATTACAATTTTTTTTACAGTTTGCATTACAGTATTTCAAATCACACTGGCCCATATGCAATTCCCCTTTTCTCCTGAGATTTCTCCTAAGTGATATTATCACACCTTGTCAATAAAATGCCTTTTAAGCCACCAGAAAGCAATAAAATACTCAAAATAAATTCGGTAGTACTTTTTCACCAACTTTGGCGCGTACCTTAAAAAGGGGCGCTGGGAAAAAAGGGGTGCGGAGTTTTAAACGATAAGCATGGATAACGTTTAAAAATGTATTGTACTGTATTTCGTTTAAAATTAATGTTTTATAAAGTTATAAATCATTAAATAATGTGCATTAAATCGGCAATTGTAAAAACGTTAATCTTTCGTTTAAATAGTGAAACGTATAATAACGTTTAAAAAAAAAATTACTAAGTAGCCCTCCCTGTACCTACCCCTAACCCCTAGACCCCCCTGTTGGTGCCTAAACCTAAGACCCCCCCTGTTGGTGCCTAAGTAACCCTCCCTGTACCTACCCCTAACCCCTAGACCCCCCTGTTAGTGCCTAAACCTAAGACCCCCCTGTTGGTGCCTAAACCTAAGACCCCCCTGTTGGTGCCTAAACCTAAGACCCCCTGTTGGTGCCTAAACCTAAGACCCCCCTGTTGGTGCCTAAACCTAAGACCCCCCTGTTGGTGTCTAAACCTAAGACCCCCCTGTTGGTGCCTAAACCTAAGACCCCCTGTTGGTGCCTAAACCTAAGACCCCCCTGTTGGTGCCTAAACCTAAGACCCCCTGTTGGTGCCTAAACCTAAGACCCCCCTGTTGGTGTCTAAACCTAAGACCCCCCTGTTGGTGTCTAAACCTAAGACCCCCCTGTTGGTGCCTAAACCTAAGACCCCCTGTTGGTGCCTAAACCTAAGACCCCCCTGTTGGTGCCTAAACCTAAGACCCCCTGTTGGTGCCTAAACCTAAGACCCCCTGTTGGTGCCTAAACCTAAGACCCCCCTGGTGGTGCCTAAACCTAAGACCCCCCTGTGATAAGCATTAATAACGTTTCAAAAACATATTGTGCGGTTTTTTCGTTTAAAAATAATGTAAAAAAAAAAATTGTACTGTTTTTCGTTTAAAAATAATGTTTGAAAAGTGTATAAATCATTAAATAATGTGTAATCATGAGAAGCAGTTATAAAACATTAAAAGTCTCCGGGCGCCGCTTTTAAAACGTTATTTTTCTCCGGCGCCCTTTTTTTCTATCGGGCGCCCATTAAACGATATTTATTATGGGAGTGAATGGCGGCGCCCGATTTGTCCTCTAGCTGCCTGCACCCTTTTTTACTGTTACCAACTTTGGCTGCTTTTTCAATTGTGAAATATTGAAAAGTTAGTTTAAATAGAAGATGAAAATTATCTCCTAGGAGAAAACGCAGGTGAAAAAGTTAATTGCATATGGGCCACTGTGCAGTGATTTATGAGCGATTTGCCAGCACTTCAATACTTTACATTGAAGAGCAAACCCTCACAAAATGCCATGTCCTGCGATTGTCATTTTGCAATTACAATCGCTGCTGCGGCAGTGATTGGATAGTATACTGGTTAAAGGGAAGGTTCAGGCAGCGCTTAAAAAAAATAAATATCCAAATCCACTTCCCTGGGGCATCCTCCAGCCCGTGGCAGCCAAGCTGTGCCCTCGGCGCCGCTCCGCAGGCTCCCGGTGGTCTCCGGTCGCGAGCCCGACCTGGCCAGGCCGGCTGCCAGGTCCGGCTTCTTCTGCGCTCCACAATGCGTGTCATTGGTGTCATTGGTGCGCGTTGATGTCATCCGACGTCCTCCGGGCTGCTGTCCCAGCAATGGAGCCAGAACATCTCAGACAACCAGCTGCACCCGCATGACATTACAGAGCAGATTTTAGGGTGTGGTCGGTAAGGCTGTACAGGGTTATTCTCTGGGAGCTGATTGGGTGTTGTAGTTGGATGACCCCGCCCCGTATACCATATTTTCGTGTTGTCATGCAGCTTCTGTCTCCCTGCAGGTACGTCTATCACAGCTCCCAGTGGATGGTGGCCGGAAACACGGACCACTCGTGTATCACCCCCAGGCTCTACATCCACCCGGATTCCCCCTGCTCCGGAGAGACCTGGATGCGGCAAATCATCAGCTTTGACCGCGTCAAACTCACCAACAACGAAATGGACGACAAAGGGCATGTAGGTGTGCACATTATCATCCCTTATTATTATCACCACTGTTATTATACTTGTCATAGTTTTGTTTTTTTGGTGCATTGTTGTACTAGGTAATGTCAGTTGTACTATGTAGTGTCAGTTGTACTAGGTAATGTCAGTTGTACTAGGTAGTGTCAGTTGTACTAGGTAATGTCAGTTGTACTAGGTAGTGTCAGTTGTACTAGGTAATGTCAGTTGTACTAGGTAGTGTCAGTTGTACTAGGTAATGTCAGTTGTACTAGGTAATGTCAGTTGTACTAGGTAGTGTCAGTTGTAGTAGGTAATGTCAGTTGTACTAGGTAATGTCAGTTGTACTAGGTAGTGTCAGTTGTACTAGGTAGTGTCAGTTGTACTAGGTAATGTCAGTTGTACTAGGTAGTGTCAGTTGTACTAGGTAATGTCAGTTGTACTAGGTAGTGTCAGTTGTACTAGGTAGTGTCAGTTGTACTAGGTAATGTCAGTTGTACTAGGTAGTGTCAGTTGTACTAGGTAATGTCAGTTGTACTAGGTAGTGTCAGTTTTACTAGGTAATGTCAGTTGTACTAGGTAGTGTCAGTTGTACTAGGTAGTGTCAGTTGTACTAGGTAGTGTCAGTTGTACTAGGTAATGTCAGTTGTACTAGGTAGTGTCAGTTGTACTAGGTAATGTCAGTTGTACTAGGTAGTGTCAGTTGTACTAGGTAGTGTCAGTTGTACTAGGTAAAGAATACCTAAAGTGTAAAAGACAGAGGCCCATATGCAAAACCTAAGTTTAACATTTTCTCCTTGGAGATATTTTATTTTTCTTGCTTGCTGTTGGCTTCAACCACTTCCCAACCGCCTAACGCACAGGGGCGGCCTGGGAAGTGGAGCCCTTAAGGACCGGCTCACCCACAGAGGCGGCGGTCCTTGTAAGGGCATGGGCGGAGCGATCGCGTCATCCGTGACGCGATCCTCCGCCGGCGCCTGTCACCGCTCGCCCGCCACAACATCCCGCCGGCTATACGGAAGCGCCGGCGGGATGTTAACCCCGCGATCGCCGCATACAAAGTGTATAATACACTTTGTAATGTTTACAAAGTGTATTATACAGGCTGCCTCCTGCCCTGGTGGTCCCAGTGTCCGAGGGACCACCAGGGCAGGCTGCAGCCACCCTATGTCGCACCCAAGCACACTGATTTCTCCCCCCCCTGCCCCAGATCGCCCACAGCACCCCTCAGATCCCCCCTGCCCACCCCCAGACCCCTGTTTGCACCCAATCACCCCCCTAATCACCCATCAATCACTCCCTGTCACTATCTGTCAACGCTATTTTTTTTTATCTCCCCCCCTGCCCACTGCCCCCTCCTGATCACCCCCCCACCCCTCAGATTCTCCCCAGACCCCCCCCCCCCCCTGTGTACTGTATGCATCTATCCCCCCTGATCACCTGTCAATCACCTGTCAATCACCTGTCAATCACCCTTCAATCACCCCCTGTCACTGCCACCCATCAATCAGCCCCTAACCTGCCCCTTGCGGGCAATCTGATCACCCACCCACACCAATAGATCGCCCGCAGATCCGACATCAGATCACCACCCAGACGCAGTGTTTACATCTATTCTCTCCTTTAAACACCCACTAATTACCCATCAATCACCCATCAATCACCCCCTATCACCACCTGTAACTGTTACCCATCAGATCAGACCCTAATCTGCCCCTTGCGGGCACCCAATCACCCGCCTACACGCTCAGATTGCCCTCAGAACCTGCCCTTATCAATTCGCCAGTGCAATATTTACATCTGTTCTTCCCTGTAATAACCCACTGATCACCTGTCAATCACCTGTCAATCACCCATCAATCACCCTCTGTCACTGCCACCCATCAATCACCCCCTGTCACTGCCACTCATCAATCAGCCCCTAACCTGCCCCTTGCGGGCAATCTGATCATCCACCCACACCAATAGATCGCCCGCAGATCCGACATCAGATCACCACCCAAACGCAGTGTTTACATCTATTCTCTCCTCTAAACACCCACTAATTACCCATCAATCACCCATCAATCACCCCCTATCACCACCTGTCACTGTTACCCATCAGATCAGACCCTAATCTGCCCCTTGCGGGCACCCAATCACCCGCCTACACGCTCAGATTGCCCTCAGACCCCCCCTTATCAATTCGCCAGTGCAATATTTACATCTGTTCTTCCCTGTAATAACCCACTGATCACCTGTCAATCACCCATCAATCACCCCCTGTCACTGCCACCCATCAATCACCCCCTGTCACTGCCACCCATCAATCAGCCCCTAACCTGCCCCTTGCGGGCAATCTGATCACCCACCCACACCAATAGATCGCCCGCAGATCCGACATCAGATCACCACCCAGACGCAGTGTTTACATCTATTCTCTCCTTTAAACACCCACTAATTACCCATCAATCACCCATCAATCACCCCCTATCACCACCTGTAACTGTTACCCATCAGATCAGACCCTAATCTGCCCCTTGCGGGCACCCAATCACCCGCCTACACGCTCAGATTGCCCTCAGAACCTGCCCTTATCAATTCGCCAGTGCAATATTTACATCTGTTCTTCCCTGTAATAACCCACTGATCACCTGTCAATCACCTGTCAATCACCCATCAATCACCCTCTGTCACTGCCACCCATCAATCACCCCCTGTCACTGCCACTCATCAATCAGCCCCTAACCTGCCCCTTGCGGGCAATCTGATCATCCACCCACACCAATAGATCGCCCGCAGATCCGACATCAGATCACCACCCAAACGCAGTGTTTACATCTATTCTCTCCTCTAAACACCCACTAATTACCCATCAATCACCCATCAATCACCCCCTATCACCACCTGTCACTGTTACCCATCAGATCAGACCCTAATCTGCCCCTTGCGGGCACCCAATCACCCGCCTACACGCTCAGATTGCCCTCAGACCCCCCCCTTATCAATTCGCCAGTGCAATATTTACATCTGTTCTTCCCTGTAATAACCCACTGATCACCTGTCAATCACCCATCAATCACCCCCTGTCACTGCCACCCATCAATCACCCCCTGTCACTGCCACCCATCAATCAGCCCCTAACCTGCCCCTTGCGGGCAATCTGATCACCCACCCACACCAATAGATCGCCCGCAGATCCGACATCAGATCACCACCCAAACGCAGTGTTTACATCTATTCTCTCCTCTAAACACCCACTAATTACCCATCAATCACCCCCTATCACCACCTGTCACTGTTACCCATCAGATCAGACCCTAATCTGCCCCTTGCGGGCACCCAATCACCCGCCTACACGCTCAGATTGCCCTCAGACCCCCCCTTATCAATTCGCCAGGGCATTATTTACATCTGTCCTTCCCTGTAATAACCCACTGATCACCTGTCAATCACCCATCAATCACCCCCTGTCACTGCCACCCATCAATCACCCCCTGTCACTGCCACCCATCAATCAGCCCCTAACCTGCCCCTTGCGGGCAATCTGATCACCCACCCACACCAATAGATCGCCCGCAGATCCGACATCAGATCATAACCCAAGCGCAGTGTTTACATCTATTGTCTCCTCTAAACACCCACTAATTACCCATCAATCACCCATCAATCACCCCCTATCACCACCTGTCACTGTTACCCATCAGATCAGACCCTAATCTGCCCCTTGCAGGCACCCAATCACCCACCTACACGCTCAGATTGCCATCAGACCCCCCCTTATCAATTCGCCAGTGCATTAGTTACATCTGTTCTTCCCTGTAATAACCCACTGATCACCTGTCAATCACCTGTCAATCACCCATCAATCACCCCCTGTCACTGCCACCCATCAATCACCCCCTGGCACTGCCACCCATCAATCACCCCCTGTCACTGACACTCATCAATCAGCCCCTAACCTGCCCCTTGCGGGCAATCTGAACACCCACCCACACCAATAGTTCGCCCGCAGATCCGACGTCAGATCACCTCCCAAGGGCAGTGTTTATATCTGTTCTCTACCCTAAACACCCACTAATTACCCATCAATCACCCCCTGTCACTGCTACCTATCAGATTAGACCCCTATCTGCCCCTAGGGCACTCAATCACCCGCCCACACCCTCAGAATGCCCTCAGGCCCCAGCCCTGATCACCTCGCCAGTGCATTGCTTGCATCTATTCCCCCCTCTAATCACACCTTAAGACACCCATCAATCACCTCCTGTCACCCCCTAGCACACCTACCCATCAGATCAGGCCCTAATTTGCCCCGTGTGGGCTCCTGATCACTCGGCCAAACCCTCAGATCCCCCTCAGACCCCCTTCCGATCACCTCCCCAGTGCATTGATTGCATCTATTTTCCCCTCTAACCACCCCCTGAGATACCTATCAATCACCTCCTGTCACCCTCCTAGCACTCCTATCCATCAGATCAGGCCCAATACAACCTGTCATCTAAAAGGCCACCCTGCATATGACCGGTTCCACAAAATTCGCCCCCTCACAGACCACCTGTCATCAAAATTTGCAGATGCTTATACCCCTGAACAGTCATTTTGAGACATTTGGTTTCCAGACTACTCACGGTTTTGGGCCCGTAAAATGCCAGGGCGGTATAGGAACCCCAGAAACTGACCCCATTTTAGAAAAAAGACACCCCAATGTATTCTGTTAGGTGTATGACGAGTTCATAGAAGATTTTATTTTTTGTCAAAAGTTAGCGGAAATTGATTTTTGTTTTTTTTTCACAAAGTGTCATTTTTCACTAACTTGTGACAAAAAATAAAATCTTCTATGAACTCGCCATACACCTAACGGAATACCTTGGGGTGTCTTCTTTCTAAAATGGGGTCACTTGTGGGGTTCCTATACTGCCCTGGCATTTTAGGGGCCCTAAACCGTGAGGAGAAGTCTAGAAAACAAATGCCTCAAAATGACCTGTGATTAGGACGTTGGGCCCCTTAGCGCACCTAGGCTGCAAAAAAGTGTCACACATGTGGTATCGCCGTACTCAGGAGAAGTAGTATAATGTGTTTTGGGGTGTATTTTTACACATACCCATGCTGGGTGGGAGAAATCTCTCTGTAAATGGACAATTGTTGTAAAAAAAATCAAACAATTGTCATTTACAGAGGTATTTCTCCCACCCAGCATGGGTATGTGTAAAAATACACCCCAAAACACATTATACTACTTCTCCCGAGTACGGCGATACCACATGATTGGCACTTTTTTTGCAGCCTAACTGCGCTAAGGGGCCCAAAGTCCAATGAGTACCTTTAGGATTTCACAGGTCATTTTTGTTTCAAGACTACTCCTCACGGTTTAGGGCCCCTAAAATGCCAGGGCAGTATAGGAACCCCACAAATGACCCCATTCTAGAAAGAAGACACCCAAACGTATTCTGTTAGGAGTATGGTGAGTTCATAGAAGATTTTATTTTTTGTCACAAGTTAGCGGAAAATGACACTTTGTGAAAAAAAACAATTAAAATCAATTTCCGCTAACTTGTGACAAAAAAATAAAAACTTCTATGAACTCACCATACTCCTAACGGAATACCTTGGGGTGTCTTCTTTCTAAAATGGGGTCATTAGTGGGGTTCCTATACTGCCCTGGCATTTTAGGGGCCCTAAACCGTGAGGAGTAGTCTTGAAACAAAAATGGCCTGTGAAATCCTAAAGGTACTCATTGGACTTTGGGCCCCTTAGCGCAGTTAGGCTGCAAAAAAGTGCCAATCATGTGGTATTGCCGTACTCGGGAGAAGTAGTATAATGTGTTTTGGGGTGTATTTTTACACATACCCATGCTGGGTGGGAGAAATACCTCTGTAAATGACAATCTTTTGATTTTTTTACACACAATTGTCCATTTACAGAGTTATTTCTCCCACCCAGCATGGGTATGTGTAAAAATACACCCCAAAACACATTGTACTACTTCTCCCGAGGACGGCGATACCACATGTGTGGCACTTTTTTGCACCCTAACTGCGCTAAGGGGCCCAAAGTCCAATGAGTACCTTTAGGATTTCACAGGTCATTTTGAGAAATTTTGTTTCAAGACTACTCCTCACGGTTTAGGGACCCTAAAATGCCAGGACAGTATAGGAACCCCACAAATGACTCCATTTTAGAAAGAAGACACCCCAAGGTATTCTGTTAGTAGTACGGTGAGTTCATAGAAGATTTTATTTTTTGTCACAAGTTAGCGGAAATTGATTTTTATTGTTTTTTTTCACAAAGTGTCATTTTCCGCTAACTTGTGACAAAAAATAAAATCTTCTATGAACTCACCGTACTACTAACAGAATACCTTGGGGTGTCTTCTTTCTAAAATGGGGTCATTTGTGGGGTTCCTATACTGTCCTGGCATTTTAGGGGCCCTAAACCGTGAGGAGTAGTCTTGAAACAAAATTTCTCAAAATGACCTGTGAAATCCTAAAGGTACTCATTGGACTTTGGGCCCCTTAGCGCAGTTAGGGTGCAAAAAAGTGCCACACATGTGGTATCACCGTACTCAGGAAAAGTAGTATAATGTGTTTTGGGGTGTATTTTTACACATACCCATGCTGAGTGGGAGAAAGATCTCCGTAAATGGACAATTGTGTGTAAAAAAAATTAAAAAATTGTTATTTACAGAGATATTTCTCTCACTCAGCATGGGTATGTGTAAAAATACACCCCAAAACACATTATACTACTTCTCCTGAGTACGGCAATACCACATGTGTGGCACTTTTTTGCAGCCTAACTGCGCTAAGGGGCCCAAAGTCCAATGAGCACCTTTAGGCTTTACATGGGTGCTTACAAATTAGCACCCCCCAAAATGCGAGGACAGTAAACACACCCCACAAATGACCCCATTTTGGAAAGTAGACACTTCAAGGTATTCAGAGAGGGGCATGGTGAGTCCGTGGCAGATTTCATTTTTTTTTTGTCGCAAGTTAGAAGAAATGGAAACTTTTTTTTTTTTTGGTCACAAAGTGTCATTTTCCGCTTACTTGTGACAAAAATTAATATCTTCTATGAACTCACTATGCCTCTCAGTGAATACTTTGGGATGTCTTCTTTCCAAAATGGGGTCATTTGGGGGGTATTTATACTATCCTGGAATTCTAGCCCCTCATGAAACATGACAGCTGGTCAGAAAAGTCAGAGATGCTTGAAAATGGGAAAATTCACTTTTTGCACCATAGTTTGTAAACGCTATAACTTTTACCCAAACCAATAAATATACACTGAATGGGTTTTTTTTTTATCAAAAACATGTTTGTCCACATTTTTCGCGCTGCATGTATACAGAAATTTTACTTTATTTGAAAAATGTCAGCACAGAAAGTTAAAAAAAAATTTTTTTGGCCAAAATTCATGTCTTTTTTGATGAATATAATAAAAAGTAAAAATCGCAGGAGCAATCAAATAGCACCAAAAGAAAGCTGTATTAGTGACAAGAAAAGGTGCCAAAATACATTTCGGTGGTAGGTTGTATGAGCGAGCAATAAACCGTGAAAGCTGCAGTGGTCTGAATGGAGAAAAAGTGGCTGGGCCTTAAGGGGGGTAAAGCCCACGGTCCTCAAGTGGTTAAGCTGTGTGGCTGTTATTGTTGTGAAACCCCTCCCACAGTGTGATGTCAGGACCATAGTCCTGACAGTTTGCTGTCTGTGAACCTCATTGCATTGTGGGAAATAATGCCTTTTTCCTTTTTGCCAAGCAAGCAGTATCTCCCTCTGTGCATAGAACTCTCAGTAACGAATATTCTGTACAGATCACCTGGCAGAACTAAAGATGTCACCACCAGTGATACATTCCAGAATGTTAATCAGGGAGAGGAAAGATTTTACAATGGGCAACCACTGACTAAATAATCTATGATTGAGTAAAGAATAAGCTATTTTATTAATTAGGTTATTTGCACTACAGGTACTCTTTAACTACTTTCGGACTGAGCTAATTGAAATCTACGCCCTGCTTTGATGGGCTCCTGGCTGGCAGGGCGTAGATTTCAATTAGCCGCCGCTGCATGCATCCGCCGCTTCCGTCACTCCCCGCCGATTGCGACGCTCAAACCCGACGTCTCTATGACGCCCTGTGAGCCGGTCAGGAACTGATTTCATTGGCTCCTGGCCCTGTCTTTCAATGTAAGCAGCTCCCATTGGCTTACATTGATAGACACAGTCAGTAGCCAATGAAAGCGGCTCCTGACCGGCTCACATGACTCTGCCGTCATAGAGACGGCAGAGTGGGTGTCCCAGGTTCCCGACGTACGGCGTGTACGGCGATTGTGGCGGTAAGTGCAGCGATTCGTCGGGTTTCCGCCGATGCTTGTATCAGCAGTCTCTCTAAAAAAACTTCTTTTTATTTCACTAATCTGTTTAATACTTTAGCCCTAACTAAACCGCTGCATCCCCGTGGCTGTAAACTATCTAAATCCCCCCTAACTCCCCCCTCCCTCTCCCCCGCAAAATCCAGGACTTTCTTGGTGGTGGATTTTGCTGCCCTGCGCGCTTCCGTGTGAGGCAGAGCTATGAGCTGCAGCTCTGCCTCACACACGTCTATCAGCGGCGGATCTCTGCCTCTCCCCCGCCCCTCTCAGCGAAGGAAGACTGAGAGGGGCGGGGGAGAGGCGGAGATCCGCCGCTGATAGACGTGTGTGAGGCAGGGCTGCAGCTCATAGCTCTGCCTCACACGGAAGCGCTCCCCATAGTGTGCCCCGGGGAGTTTGGGGGATTTAGATTATATAGTTTACTAGCTGGTTGCCCGGCGTTGCCCGGGAATGTATTTGGCTAGTGTTGGCTCCGCCCACTTTTTCTAACCCTAACACACAATTACTCACTGACCAAGTTTGTGAGCTTTGCTGTCTTTGGAATCAATAATTTGCATTGAAATGAAAAAAAAATCTGATTGGCTGTTTCTGGCTCCACCCCCTTTTCTGAATTTGAACCCCAGTCACCCAATGACCAACTGTAGCAGGTTTGAGGCCTGTGCCATTAACAGTGCAAGAATGGCAGCAATTAAATATTCCCCTTGAGAAGCAATAGGTGAAGTTTGATTCACTTTTGTAGGCTCCACCTACTTTTCTGAATATTAAACCCAGTCACCCAGTGACCAACTGTGTAAAGTTTGAGAACCCTGCCATTAACAGTGTAAGAATGGCTGCAGTATACATTTTCCCAGTGAAATTTGTATTTGTCTCCACCCACTAATGACCTGGAACTGCCTGCCCGTGTATGTATTTGACCGGTTTTGGCTCCGCCCACTTTTTCTAACCCTAATGCACGGACACTCAATGGCCAAGTTTGTGAGCTTTGGGCAGTGGCGTAGCTAAGGAGCTGTGGGCCCCGATGCAAGTTTTTCAATGGGGCCCCCCAAACACTCTATACATAACAATTGATACGGCGCACCAAAACCTACCAATGGCAACTACAGTGGCAGAGGTGCAAGAAGGATGGAACAGTTTGTTAATGATAACCACTATTCAAAGTATCCATAGAAGTCATTATTATGAGCACAGGAGCAATAGAGATCTAATACTGTAGTTGAGGGAGGGCCCTTCGGGGCCCCTCTGGCCCAAGGGCCCCGATGCGGTCGCAACCTCTGCAACCCCTATTGCTACGCCCCTGGCTTTGGGGTCTTTGGCATCAATAATTTGTATATTCCCATAGAAATTAAACAAATCAGATAGGCTGTTTGTGGCTCCGCCCCTCTCCAGCATTTGAACCCCAGTCACCCAATGACCAACTATAGCAGGTTTGAGGCATCTGCTATTAACAGTGTAAAAATGGCAGCAATTTAAATATTCCCATTGAAAATCAACAGGTGAATTTTGATTGGCTATGATAGGCTCCACCCACTTCCCTGAATATTTATCTCAGTCACCCAGTGACCATCTGGGCAAAGTTTGAGATCCCTGCCATTAACAGTGTAAGAAGGGCTGCAGTGTACATTTTCCCAGTGAAATTTGTTTTTGGCTCCGCCCACTTTTTGTAACCTGGACACACAGTCACTCAATGAGCAAGTTTGTGAGCTTTGGGGTCCTTTGCATCAATAACTTGTATTTTCCCAGTGAAATGAAACACATCTGATTGGCGGTTTGTGGCTATATCCCAGGCATGGGCAAACTTGGCCCTCCAGCTGTTAAGGAACTACAAATCCCACAATGCATTTGCCTTTATGAGTCATGACTGTGGCTGTCAGACTCCTGCAATGCATTGTGGGACTTGTAGTTCCTCAACAGCTGGAGGGCCAAGTTTGCCCATGCCTGCTCTATCCCCTTTTCTGAATTTGAACCCCAGTGACCCAATGACCAACTGTATCAAGTTTGAGGCTTGTGCCATTAACAGTGCAAGAATGGCAGTAATTTTAATATTCCCCTTGAA
The DNA here is from genome assembly GCF_040937935.1 of Hyperolius riggenbachi. Taxonomy (NCBI): domain Eukaryota; kingdom Metazoa; phylum Chordata; class Amphibia; order Anura; family Hyperoliidae; genus Hyperolius; species Hyperolius riggenbachi. The sequence continues at coordinate 23,983,700 of NC_090653.1, read as the reverse complement.
AATCAACTGGTGAATTCTGATTGGCTTTTTTTAGGCTCCACCCACTTATCTGTATAATAATCTGTGCCATTAACAGTGCAAGAATGGCAGCAATGTAAATATTCCCCTTGAAAATCAAAAGATGAATTTTGATTGGCTGCTGTACGCTCCACCCACTTTCCTGAATATTAATCCTAGTCACCCAGTGGCCAACTGTGTCAAGTTTGAGAACCCTGCCAATAACAGAATGGCTGAAATCAATCTAAGAAATATGATTGGCTGTTTGTGCCTCCACCCCCTTTAGTGAATTTGGTCCCCATTCACCCAATTACTGACTGTATCAGGTTTAAGGCCTCTGCCATTAGCAGTGTAAGAATGGTAGCAATGTAAATATTCCCCATGAAAATCAATAGGTGAATTTTGATTGGCTGTTGTAGGCTCCACCCACATTTCTGAATAATAATCCCAGGCACCCAGTGGCCAATTGCGTCAAGTTTGGGAACCCTGCCATGTAAAAAATTAAGTTTCTGGCACCGCCCACTTTTTGTAACCTTGACATATAGTCACTCAATTACCAAGTTTATCAGCTTTGGGGTACTTGTTATCAATACTTTGTATATCTGATTGGCTATTCGTGGCTCCACCCCTTTCTGAATTTGAACCCCAGTCACCCAGTAACCAACTGTACCAGGGTTGAGGCATCTGCTATTAACAGTATAAAAATGATAGCAGTTTAAATATTCCCTTTGAAAATCAAAAGTTGAATTTTGATTGGCTGTTGTAGGCTCCACCCACTTTCCAAAATCTTAATTTCATTCACCCAACGACCAACTGTGCAAAGTTTGACAACCCTGCCATTAACAGTGTAAGAATGGCTGCAGTTTATATTTTCCCAGTAAAATTTGTTTTTGGCTCCGCCCACTTTGTGTAACTTTGTCACACAGTCACTCAATGACCAATTTTGTAAGCTTTCAGGTTCCTGGCATCAACAATCTGTGAATGGAAGCAGTTTATCCAGCAAAGAAATCTGATTGGCTGTTTTTGGCCACGCCCCTTTAGTGAATTTGGACCCCAGTCACCCAATGACTGACTGCAGCAAGTCTGAAACCTCTGCCATAAACAGTGTAAGAATGGCAGCAGTTTAAATATTCCCCTTTAAACGCAATAGGTGAATTTTGATTGGCTGTTGTAGGCTCCACCCACTTTCCTAAATCGTAATCTTATTCACCCAGTGACCAAGTGTGGCAAGTTTGAGAACCCTGCGATTAACAGTGTAAGAATGGCTGCAGTTTACATTTTCCCATTTAAAATGAATGGCTGAATTTTGATTGGCTGTTTTATGCTCCGCCCACTTTTCCTGGATTTGTAACCTCAGTCACCAAGTGACCAACTGTGCCAAGTGTGGGGACTCTGGCTTGATTACTGTGAGAATGGCAGCCTTTTACATTTTTTCCATTGACTTGAATGGGTGAAATCTGATTTGCTGTTTGTAGCTCCGCCCAGGTGTGCAGGGGGGCCGCGAGACCCCCAGAACATATCATCCCAGGTAGTAAGGGATCTGTATACCAAGTTTCGTTCAAATCGGTCCAGCCGTTTTCGAGTGATCGCGGCACATACACACATACACACACACACACATACATCCGATTTTATATATATAGATAGCTGCGGGGATGCGGCGGTTTAGTTAGGGCTAAAGTATTAAACAGATTTGTTAAGTAAAAAGTAGTTTTTTTAGAGACTTCAGAGTCTCTTTAAAGGGACACTGTAGGGGGGGTCAGGGGAAAATGAGTTGAAGTTACCCAAGGCTTCTAATGGTCCCCCGCAGACATCCTGTGTCCGCGCAGCCACTCCCCAATGCTCCGGCCCCGCCTCCGTTTCACTTCTGGAATTTGAGACGCAACGGGAGCACATTTCACCTGGAAAAGAAAGCACTTACTCACCTGGCAGAAGCCTCTGGCGCGCTGCTCCCGGGACCACATTCCTCCTGCTCTTGTCTCCAGCGCTGACAGGGCCAAGGCAAGATGGCGCCTGAAGCCCTGTACTGGAGACACAAATAGTCTCCAGTACAGGGCTCCAGCAGCCATCTTGCCGTAGCCCTGCTCGCCTGCCGGTGTCAGAACACCGGAAGACTAAGGAGGCTGGAACGGGGCTGCGGGCAATAAACTGGCACGGCGTCTGTAGACGCCGCTGCCAGTTCATGAAGATAGAGTGGGCAGAGTCCCGAGGCCGGGACGTCATGCAGCCTGGGACAGCGGACCCCGAATCCGGGGCGCGTACCGGGCAATCCGGGACATCTGGTCACTCTATATAAATGTATAATAATAATAGCGTGTGACTGTGGTGAGGACATTAGAGTGTAAGCTCCTCTGGTGCAGAGACTGATGGGAATAGATCAGTGATCTCTGTACAGCGCTGTATATAATGTGAGAGTCTCTCCTGCAGTTGTGGAATGTGCGAGATTTGGGTAGAGCTCAGCTGTGTGGATCTGCAGCCCCGGGTGGATTGGAATACGGTGATGTCTGAATATTCTGGTGTTATATATCTGTGCAGAGCTGCAGCTGTGCAGATCAGATTTGCCGAGATATTGATCTGAATGTGTGACACTAACATTTATTTAAACTGTGCTTATTTTTCCACTCCTGAGATCGTTGCTGGTTTATACTGGACGCGGCTTATATCAGCATAACATCGCCGGAGACATTATACACAAATGTCCCCTTTAAGGTCCAAATCAGCTGTCAAAACTAAAATAAATATTCGTCTCCCAGAAGTCCTTGCAGGTGCTGCAGAGTCCTGTCTGTTTCACCCAGAAATGCTGATGGATAAAGTTCAGGAACTTTACTGAATGTAACTTAACCACTTAAAGGGACACTGTAGGTGGGTCAGGGGAAAATGAGGTAAAGTTACCCGGGGCTTCTAATGGTCCCCCGCAGACATCCTGTGCCTGCGCAGCCACTCCCCAATGCTCCGGCCCCGCCTCCGGTTCACTTCTGGAATTTCAGACTTTAAAGTCTGAAAACCACTGCGCCTGTGTTGCCGTGTCCTCGCTTCCCCTGATGTCACCAGGAGCGCCCGGCACAGGCACAGACCATACTGGGCCTGCACCGTGCGCTCCTGGTGACATCAGCAGGAGTGAGGACACGGCAACGCAGGCGCAGTGGTTTTCAGACTTTAAAGTCTGAAATTCCAGAAGTGAACCGGAGGCGGGGCCGGAGCATTGGGGAGTGGCTGCGCAGGCACAGGATGTCTGCGGGGGACCATTAGAAGCCCCGGGTAACTTTACCTCATTTTCCCCTGACCCACCTACAGTGTCCCTTTAAGTGGTTAAGTTACATTCAGTAAAGTTCCTGAACTTTATCCATCAGCATTTCTGGGTGAAACAGACAGGACTCTGCAGCACCTGCAAGGACTTCTGGGAGACGAATATTTATTTTAGTTTTGACAGCTGATTTGGACCTTAAAGGGGACATTTGTGTATAATGTCTCCGGCGATGTTATGCTGATATAAGCCGCGTCCAGTATAAACCAGCAACGATCTCAGGAGTGGAAAAATAAGCACAGTTTAAATAAATGTTAGTGTCACACATTCAGATCAATATCTCGGCAAATCTGATCTGCACAGCTGCAGCTCTGCACAGATATATAACACCAGAATATTCAGACATCACCGTATTCCAATCCACCCGGGGCTGCAGATCCACACAGCTGAGCTCTACCCAAATCTCGCACATTCCACAACTGCAGGAGAGACTCTCACATTATATACAGCGCTGTACAGAGATCACTGATCTATTCCCATCAGTCTCTGCACCAGAGGAGCTTACACTCTAATGTCCTCACCACAGTCACACGCTATTATTATTATACATTTATATAGAGTGACCAGATGTCCCGGATTGCCCGGTACGCGCCCCGGATTCGGGGTCCGCTGTCCCAGGCTGCATGACGTCCCGGCCTCGGGACTCTGCCCACTCTATCTTCATGAACTGGCAGCGGCGTCTACAGACGCCGTGCCAGTTTATTGCCCGCAGCCCCGTTCCAGCCTCCTTAGTCTTCCGGTGTTCTGACACCGGCAGGCGAGCAGGGCTACGGCAAGATGGCTGCTGGAGCCCTGTACTGGAGACTATTTGTGTCTCCAGTACAGGGCTTCAGGCGCCATCTTGCCTTGGCCCTGTCAGCGCTGGAGACAAGAGCAGGAGGAATGTGGTCCCGGGAGCAGCGCGCCAGAGGCTTCTGCCAGGTGAGTAAATGCTTTCTTTTCCAGGTGAAATGTGCTCCCGTTGCGTTTATTTCCAGGTGAAATGTTTGCCCGCATTGCGTTTATTTTCTGGTGAAATATTTGCCCACATTGCGTTTATTTTCTGGTGAAATGTTTGCCCGCATTGCGTTTATTTTCTGGTGAAATGTTTGCCCGCATTGCGTTTATTTTCTGGTGAAATGTTTGCCCGCATTGCGTTTATTTTGTACTGACATGTTGCCCGCCTAGCGTTTATTTTGTACTGACATGTTGCCCGCATTGTGTTTATTTTGTACTGACATGTTGCCCGCATTGCATTTATTTTGTACTGACATGTTGCCCGCATTGCGTTTATTTTGTACTGACATGTTTGCCCGCATTGCATTTATTTTATACTGACATGTTGCCCGCATTGCGTTTATTTTGTTCTGACATGGTGTCCAGGGTAACTGTTACTGCATTTATTATTTAATGGTCATAGATGGCTATGTTTGCTGCTTTGTGGTTACGGTATACTATTAGCATCACACAGTTTCTGCACACCCATGATGCAAAGTCTCGTTTGACCACATCATGGCGTAAACACTGCTTTCTTATGCTTCGCTGTTACATCATTACGTTAGCTCCGCCCATACAATGTCATGGCCATGCCCATTTTCCGCCGCAACCCCCACCCCCAGTCTTCGCTACTGCGCGCTACTCAGTCCCCTCAATTTTCGCCGCGTCGCGCTGAGCTGAATTTGAACCACAGTCACCCGATGACCAACTGTACCAGGTTTGAGGCCTCTGCCATTAACAGTGCAAGAATGGCAGCAATTAAATATTTCCCTTTGAAAATCAATGGGTGAATTTTTATTGGCTGTTGTAGGCTCCACCCACGTTTCTGAATATTAATCCCAGTTACCCAAAGACCAACTGTGCAAAGATTGAGAACCCTGCCATTAACAGTGTAAGAATGGCTGCAGTTCACATTTTCCCAGTGAAATTTGTATTTGTCTCCGCCCACTGATGATTTGGCATTTCCTGGGAATGTACTTGGCTGGTGTTGGCTGTGCCCACTTTTCCTAACCCTAATACACAATTACTCAATGACCAAGTCTGTGAGATTTGTGGTCTTTGGCATTAAGAATTTGCATTGAAGTGAAACAAATCTGATTGGGTTTTTGTGGCTCCACCCCTTTTCTGAATTTTTAATCCCAGTCACCCAATGACCAACTGTACCAGGTCTGAGGCTTGTGCCATTAACAGTGCAAGAATGACAGCAATAAAATATTTCTCTTGAAAATCAATAGGTGAATTTTGATTGGCTTATGTAGACTCCACCCTCTTTTCTGAATATTAATCCCTGTCTCCCAATGACCAACTGTGCCAAGATTGAGAACTCTACCATTAACAGTGTAAGAATGGCTGCAGTTTACATTTTACCAGTGAAATTTGTATTTGTCTCCACCCACTGATGACCCGGCGTTGGCCTGTGATGTATTTGGCTGGTGTTCGCTACGGCCCCTTTTTCTAACCCTAACACACAATTACTTAATGACCAAGTTTGTAAGCTTTGCAGTCTTTGTCAATTGTCATCAATAATTTTCATTGAAATTAAACAAATCTGATTGGCTGTTTGTGGCTCCACCCCCTTTTCTGAATTTGAACCCCAGACACCCAGAGACCAACTGTGCAAAGTTTGAGAACCCTACCATTAACAGTGTAAGAATGGCTGCAGTTTACATTTTCCCAGTGAAATTTGTATTTGTCTTCGCCCACTTTTTGTTTATGGGAATAAAAAGTATCCTATATGTTATTCCAGATAATGTACTATGCATGTGCCAAATTTCATTCAAATCTGTTCAGCCATTTTTGCGTGATTCAGTAACAAACATCCAAACTTTCCCATTTTTAATATTAGTAGGATTTATATAGCTCTGACATATTCTACAGCACTGTACAGAGATCACTGATCTATTCCCATCAGCCTCTGCACCAGAGAAGCTTACACTCTAATGGCCTCGCCACAGTCACACACAGCGTCGGTTTTAGAGACGATGGGGCCCAGGGCAGGGGCGTAACAATAGACCCTGCAAGGGATGAAGCTGCAGGGGGGCCCAGAAGGCACGGATAAGAAAAAAGCTTTCTGCTCTCTGCACAATTGTTCTAATGACTGCATCTGCTCAGCCACTCATAAGGAATCATACAAAGTTTTGCAGAAGTAACCCACTTGTCTCTCTGCCGCAGATCATCCTGCAGTCCATGCACAAGTACAAGCCCCGGGTCCACGTCATCGTCCAGGACTCCCGCTTCGACCTGTCCCAGATCCAGTCCTTGCCGGCGGAAGGGGTGAAGACCTTCTCCTTCAAAGAGACGGAATTCACCACCGTGACAGCCTATCAGAATCAGCAGGTGAGCGGTTTCCATGGAAACGGGGTGTCCTCCACAATGAGTCCTCCCAGGTCACCAAACATTAAATAGAGTGATGGAGGTAAGATGTGTCGGTTAGGGATGATCGTAATCTGCTAATTACGATTACGCTAAACTTTGTATACATTTTTGCAATTAAGGCCATACGTAATTACGATTTGGACATTCAATTGATTTTGTGTAACCCATTCGTAATTTCGTATAATGTTTGTGTAATTTTGGGGCGACTTTAGCAGTTAATAGCAGAACCCCCATACATGCTATTATCACCATATTGTTAAGGAGAAGAGTGGAAACTAGTCAAGAACATAATTTTTAAAAAAAAGACTTTGTAGTTTTTGAGAAAATTGATTCTAAAAATGCAGAGAAAAAATATTTCTTGTACGGTAAATTTTCATTTTTCTTACTTTAAAAAAAAGTTTTTCCTTTGCAATTTTATCAGTTTTCTTAAAAACTACTAGATCTTTTTGAATTTTTTTGTTTTAACTTGTTCCCACTCTTCTCCTTAACCTCCCTGGCGGTTAATTTTGGTTAATTGGGTTTATTGGCCCAGTGCTGGTAATAATCACTTCTATAGATGCTTTAAATAGTGGTAATCATTAACAAGCTGTTCCCCACCCCCTCCTTGCACCTCTGACACTGTAGTTGTCCTTGGCAGGTTTTGGTGCGCCGTATCAATTGTTATGTATAGAATGCTTGGGGGCCCCATGTAAAACTTGCACTGGGACCCATAGCTCCATAGCTACGCCACTGCTCTGGTCCTCCTGGTGGGCCGATTTGCACACTTTTTTTTTTGCTGCAAAGTGCTAGCTGCGTGCATAACTCGATCGCCGCTCGCCGCCGATTCGCCGCTACCCGCCACGTTAGAGCCCCCCAGACCCCGTGCGCAGCCTGGCCAATCAGTGCCATGCAGCGCTGACGGGTGGATCGGGACTCCCTCTGCCGTCACGACGTCGATGACTGCACGGGATTTCCTGTTTGCTCTGATCGCCGGAGGCGATCAGAAAGGGGTGGGGGGATGCCGCTGCGCAGCGGCTATCTAGTAGCTAGCGCTAGGCTAGCTACACGATTAACAAAAAAAAAATTAAAGTACTGCGCTGCCCCCTGGCGGTTTTAATAGACCGCCAGGGAGGTTAACATACATCGTCATTTTGGTGAAATTGGCTTGTATGGGGGCTTTGCAATTAACCACTAAAGTTGGCACATAATTATGTGAAAGTAAGGTGAAATTGTGGAATACAGGTTCCTGATTATATTAATAAAAATTACGATTATGTGAAAATTTGTGCTCGTCATCACTAAAGTCGGTGATAAAATACTTACACCCTGCAAAATATTGAGGATAAAGGACACTTATATTATCCTATATAATAAAACCCCTGTGTCTCCGCATCCTTCTGTGTCCCTTCATTGGCTATCATTCATAAATGGGTGTTTGGTAAAAAAAAAATCTGTGTGGGAAAATACCGCATTCGTTAGTTTAGACTTCTGTGTGCTCATTCATAAAAATGTTTACAGTTGCGATAGCAGTGCAGTGATTTCCTGAACTAGGCTGGTGGTAACTAGAGTTGGGCCGAACCTCCGATTTTCGGTTCGCGAACCGGGTTCGCGAACTTTCGCGAAAGGTTCGGTTCGCGTTAAAGTTCGCGAACCGCAATAGACTTCAATGGGGATGCGAACTTTGAAAAAAAAAATTAATTATGCTGGCCACAAAAGTGATGGAAAAGATGTTTCAAGGGGTCTAACACCTGGAGGGGGGGATGGCGGAGTGGGATACATGCCAAAAGTCCCCGGGAAAAATCTGGATTTGACGCAAAGCAGCGTTTTAAGGGCAGAAATCACATTGAATGTTAAATGACAGGCCTAAAGTGCTTTCAAACATCTTGCATGTGTATACATCAATCAGGTAGTGTAATTAAGGTACTGCTTCACACTGACGCACCAAACTCATCGTGTAACGCACCGCAAACAGCTGTTTGTGTAGTGACGGCCGTGCTGGACTGGTGCGCACCATGGCGAGAGTGCAGGTTTTGGTGGCTTTACAGCCCATATGGTCAGTCACCTGGCTGATGTAGCTGAATGACAGAACAGTGACTGTCCAGCTGATCAAATTTGGTCTGACCACAATGAGGCAACGACCTTATTATCGTGGGTGTGCCCCCCGAGACACTCATCTAGGCGCCGGTCATTGCTCCATTGTGATACGCAAGCCCCTTCACCACGGCAAGGTAATGATCACGAAGGGGAATGGGCGCATGTTCATGCCTTTTCTTTTGTTGTTGCAGCTGCCCGCAGTGCAGCCAGAAAAATTAGGCAGTCATGTACACGCACCCGAAAAATTATTACAGCGGCCGCTGCTAGCAGCGGCCTAAAAAATTCAGCAATCCGCCTGGAGTCCCGGACCCTGTTGGTGGTGGCGGAGAAGGTAGTGAAGCGGCCTGCAGGCAGACATGCTGTGTGGAGGGACTGGGAGCGACTTAGTCTTCTTGGGGCAGGCCAGGCAGCCAGTCACACGGCGTGCAGGCAGAGATGCTGTATGTGCGGGGACTGACTTAGTCTTGGGGCGGGCAGCAGCCCTCCGGGATCCATGCCTCATTCATTTTTATAAAGGTGAGGTACTTAACACTTTTGTGACTTAGGCGACTTCTCTTCTCTGTGACAATGCCTCCAGCTGCGCTGAAGGTCCTTTCTGAGAGGACGCTTGCGGCAGGGCAGGAGAGAAGTTGGATGGCAAATTGGGACAGCTCTGGCCACAGGTCAAGCCTGCGCACCCAGTAGTTCAAGGGTTCCTCATCGCTGTTCACAGCAGTGTCTACATCCACACTTAAGGCCAGGTAGTCGGCTACCTGCCGTTCCAGGCGTTGGTGGAGGGTGGATCCGGAAGGGCTACGGCGAGGCGTTGGACTAAAGAACGTCCGCATGTCCGACATCACCATGAGATCGCTGGAGCGTCCTGTCTTTGACTGCGTGGACACGGGAGGAGGATTAGTGGCAGTGGTACCTTGCTGGCGTTGTGCCGTCACATCACCCTTAAAGGCATTGTAAAGCATAGTTGACAGCTGGTTCTGCATGTGCTGCATCCTTTCCACCTTCCGGTGAGTTGGTAACAGGTCCGCCACTTTGTGCCTGTACCGAGGGTCTAGTAGTGTGGCCACCCAGTACAGCTCATTCCCCTTGAGGTTTTTTATACGGGGGTCCCTCAACAGGCAGGACAGCATAAAAGACGACATCTGCACAAAGTCGGATCCAGTACCCTCCATCTCCTCTTGCTCTTCCTCAGTGACGTCAGGTAAGTCAACCTCCTCCCCCCAGCCGCGAACAATACCACGGGAAGGTTGCGCAGCACAAGCCCCCTGCGACGCCTGCTGCGGTTGTTCTCCTGCCGCTGTCCCCTCCTCCTCCTCCTCCTCCCCCAAAGAAACACCTTGCTCATCATCCTCTGAGTCTGACTCATCTTCTGCACATGACCTCTCTTCTTCCTCCTCCTCCCCCCTCTGTGCTGCCGCAGGTGTTGAGGAAACAGCTGGGTCTGATGAAAATTGGTCCCATGCCTGTTCCTGCCGTAACGGTTCCTGGTCACGCTCATTCGCAGCTTCATCCGCCACTCTACGCACAGCACGCTCCAAGAAGTACGCGTAGGGAATTAAGTCGCTGATGGTGCCCTCACTGCGGCTCACCAGGTTGGTCACCTCCTCAAACGGCCGCATGAGCCTGCATGCATTTTTCATCATTGTCCAGTTGTCGGGCCAGAACATCCCCATCTTCCCAGACTGTTTCGTTCTACTCCAGTTGTAGAGGTACTGGGTGACGGCTTTCTTCTGTTCTAGCAGGCGGGAGAACATGAGGAGGGTCGAGTTCCAGCGAGTGGGGCTATCGCAAATGAGGCGTCTCACCGGCATGTTGTTTTTACGCTGAATTTCTGCAAATCGTGCCATGGCTGTGTAAGAGCGCCTCAAATGCCCACAGAACTTCCTGGCCTGCTTCAGGACATCCGCTAAGCCAGGGTACTTTGCCACAAATCTTTGAACCACCAGATTCATGACATGTGCCATGCAGGGTATGTGTGTCAGCTTCCCCATATGCAAAGCGGCAAGCAGATTGCTGCCGTTGTCGCACACCACGTTGCCTATCTCCAGGTGGTGCGGGGTCAGCCACTCATCCACCTGTTTCTTAAGAGCAGCCAGGAGAGCTGCTCCAGTGTGACTCTCCGCTTTGAGACAAGCCATGTCTAAGATGGCGTGACACCGTCGTACCTGGCATGCAGCATAGGCCCTGCGGAGCTGGGGCTGTGTAGCTGGAGAGGAGAACTGCCACTCAGCCAAGGAGGAGGAGGAGGACAGCGAAGAGCATGTAGCAGGAGGAGAGGAGGTGGCAGGAGGCCTGCCTGCAAGCCGTGGAGGTGTCACAATTTGGTCCGCCGCTTTCTGCTTGCCATCGTTCACCACCAGGTTCACCCAATGGGCTGTGTAGGTAATGTAGCGGCCCTGCCCGTGCTTGGCAGACCAGGCATCCGTGGTCAGGTGTACCCTTGACCCAACGCTCTTCGCAAGAGATGACACCACTTGCCTCTCAACTTCACGGTGCAGTTGGGGTATGGCCTTTCTGGAAAAATAAGTGCGGCCTGGCATCTTCCACTGCGGTGTTCCGATGGCCACAAATTTACGGAAGGCCTCAGAGTCCACCAGCCGGTATGGTAACAGCTGGCGAGCTAACAGTTCCGCCACGCCAGCTGTCAGACGCCGGGCAAGGGGGTGACTGGCCAAAAGTGGCTTCTTCCGCTCAAACATTTCCTTCACGGACACCTGACTGCTGCTGTGGGCAGAGGAGCAGGAACCGCTCAAGGGCAGAGGCGGAGTGGAGGAGGGTGCCTGTGAAGGTGCAAGGGAGAGAGCGGCATAAGCAGATGATGCACCTGAAGGAGGAAGAGGAGAAGGAGGGTGACTTTGCTTTTGTGTGCTGCTGCTGCTTTTGCTCAGGTGGCCATCCCATTGCTGTTTGTGCCTTTTCTGCAGGTGCCTTCGTAAGGCACTTGTCCCTACGTGAGTGTTGGCCTTTCCACGGCTCAATTTTTGTTGGCAGAGCGAACAGATGGCTTTGGTCCGATCTGAGGCACACACATTAAAAAATTTCCACACCGCTGAGCCACCCTGGGATGTGGGCACTATGGGGACCTCAGCAGCTGATGCTGAAGGGCAAGTTGGCTGGCTGTACATAGGTGGCGAATCTGGCGATACATGGTGCCGGACTCTGCCACCAGCTGTTTCTGACGAAGAGCTGCCCCAGCTTCTTTCAGCAACTTCTATCCTCCTACTACTCTCTGACTCCCCCTCTGAACTGTCCCCCTCTTCATCTCCTCTATTGGGAACATACAGAGGATCCCTATCATCGTCATCATCGTAATCATCCTGCCCAGCTTCGCTTGCCTCAGAAAAATCCAAATGTGTAGGTCCTTCATCCTCCTTACACGTTACATCCATAGTGTTGTCGCGTAACGCAGACATATGAGCTGGTGAAAATTCATCTGGCTGTAACAATGGCTGTGCATCAGTGATTTCACCACCACTAAATAATTCTTGCGAAGTGTCAAATGCAGCGGAAGTGGTGCTAGTAGTAGCGCTGGTGGCTGAGCAAGATGAGGTGTTCTGTGTCGCTAAATACTCAACCACGTCCTGACAATCTTGGGAGGTGATGGGACGTGCCTTCTTCCGAGCACTGTACTGTGGGCCAGGTCCACACGAAATTACATTTACACGACCTCGCGCAGACCTGCCGGGTGGCCTTCCTCTGCCTCTGCCACTACCTCTTCCTCTTCCTCTACCTGTTTTGTCCATATCGGGTATGCACGGAGTGGTATATCACACTGCGTGCACTCACGTAGGTAGGTGGGTTCACTTAACTGCACAGGTATGCGCACTGATGCGGTGGGTTCACTGAACAGTACAGGTATACAGTGGCGGGTTCACTGAACACAACAGGTATGCAGTGGCGTGTTCACTAAACAGGTATACAGTGGCAGGTCCACTGAACAGAACAGGTATACAGTGGCAGGTCCACTGAACAGAACAGGTATACAGTGGCGGGTCCACTGAACAGAACAGGTATACAGTGGCGGGTTCACAGAACAGGTATGCAGTGGCAGGTTCACTGAACACAACAGGTATGCAGTGGCGTGTTCACTAAACAGGTATACAGTGGCAGGTCCACTGAACAGAACAGGTATACAGTGGCGGGTTCACAGAACAGGTATACAGTGGCGGGTCCACTGAACAGAACAGGTATACAGTGGCGGGTTCACAGAACAGGTATGCAGTGGCAGGTTCACTGAACACAACAGGTATGCAGTGGCGTGTTCACTAAACAGGTATACAGTGGCAGGTCCACTGAACAGAACAGGTATACAGTGGCGGGTTCACAGAACAGGTATACAGTGGCGGGTCCACTGAACAGAACAGGTATACAGTGGCGGGTTCACAGAACAGGTATACAGTGGCGGGTCCACTGAACAGAACAGGTATACAGTGGCGGGTTCACAGAACAGGTATACAGTGGCAGGATCACTGAACAGCTATGCAGTGGCAGGATCACAGTACAGGTATGCAGTGGGCTGAGGGCTCACTGAACAGAACAGGTATGCTGTGGCAGGATCACTGAACAGGTATGCAGTGGCAGGATCACAGTACAGGTATGCAGTGGGCTGAGGGCTCACTGAACAGAACAGGTATGCTGTGGCAGGATCACTGAACAGGTATGCAGTGGCAGTATCACAGTACAGGTATGCAGTGGGCTGAGGGCTCACTGAACAGAACAGGTATGCTGTGGCAGGATCACTGAACAGGTATGCAGTGGCAGGATCACAGTACAGGTATGCAGTGGGCTGAGGGCTCACTGAACAGAACAGGTATGCTGTGGCAGGATCACTGAACAGCTATGCAGTGGCAGGATCACAGTACAGGTATGCAGTGGGCTGAGGGCTCACTGAACAGAACAGGTATGCTGTGGCAGGATCACTGAACAGGTATGCAGTGGCAGGATCACAGTACAGGTATGCAGTGGGCTGAGGGCTCACTGAACAGAACAGGTATGCTGTGGCAGGATCACTGAACAGGTATGCAGTGGCAGGATCACAGTACAGGTATGCAGTGGGCTGGGGGCTCACTGAACAGAACAGGTATGCTGTGGCAGGATCACTGAACAGCTATGCAGTGGCAGGATCACAGTACAGGTATGCAGTGGGCTGAGGGCTCACTGAACAGAACAGGTATGCTGTGGCAGGATCACTGAACAGCTATGCAGTGGCAGGATCACAGTACAGGTATGCAGTGGGCTGAGGGCTCACTGAACAGAACAGGTATGCTGTGGCAGGATCACTGAACAGGTATGCAGTGGCAGGATCACAGTACAGGTATGCAGTGGGCTGAGGGCTCACTGAACAGAACAGGTATGCTGTGGCAGGATCACTGAACAGGTATGCAGTGGCAGTATCACAGTACAGGTATGCAGTGGGCTGAGGGCTCACTGAACAGAACAGGTATGCTGTGGCAGGATCACTGAACAGGTATGCAGTGGCAGGATCACAGTACAGGTATGCAGTGGGCTGAGGGCTCACTGAACAGAACAGGTATGCTGTGGCAGGATCACTGAACAGCTATGCAGTGGCAGGATCACAGTACAGGTATGCAGTGGGCTGAGGGCTCACTGAACAGAACAGGTATGCTGTGGCAGGATCACTGAACAGGTATGCAGTGGCAGGATCACAGTACAGGTATGCAGTGGGCTGAGGGCTCACTGAACAGAACAGGTATGCTGTGGCAGGATCACTGAACAGGTATGCAGTGGCAGGATCACAGTACAGGTATGCAGTGGGCTGGGGGCTCACTGAACAGAACAGGTATGCTGTGGCAGGATCACTGAACAGCTATGCAGTGGCAGGATCACAGTACAGGTATGCAGTGGGCTGAGGGCTCACTGAACAGAACAGGTATGCTGTGGCAGGATCACTGAACAGGTATGCAGTGGCAGGATCACAGTACAGGTATGCAGTGGGCTGAGGGCTCACTGAACAGAACAGGTATGCTGTGGCAGGATCACTGAACAGCTATGCAGTGGCAGGATCACAGTACAGGTATGCAGTGGGCTGAGGGCTCACTGAACAGAACAGGTATGCTGTGGCAGGATCACTGAACAGCTATGCAGTGGCAGGATCACAGTACAGGTATGCAGTGGGCTGAGGGCTCACTGAACAGAACAGGTATGCAGCCAGGAAGAAGTTAAGCCTAACTAATCTTTCCCTGAGAGACAGTCTGCAGCAGCTCGCCCTACTCTGACTAATGCAGGCACACGAGTGGCCGTAATGGCCGCCGCTGCCTGCCTTATATAAGGGGGGGTGGGGCTCCAGGGGCTAGTGTAGCCTAATTGGCTACACTGGGCCTGCTGACTGTGATGTAGAGGGTCAAAGTTGACCCTCAGGTGCATTATGGGGCGAACCGAACTTCTTCCGCAAAAGGTTCGCGTGCGGTACCCGCACGCGAACCACCTAAGTTCGCGCGAACCCCGTTCGCCGGCGAACCGTTCGGCCCAACTCTAGTGGTAACATGAGAAGCTGCCTGAGTTGATACATTTCCTCCTGCACAGACAGCATTACAATAAAAGAGGCAGCCCCAACTTCCCTTTAGATGTGCATTTTTTTTTAAAACTGCCTCTGTTTGTCCTGAATCTGCACTGAATCTGTCTATTAGTCTTTCTAAACAATCTATTTAATTGCCACAGCTTAGAAGAACTTCAAGAAATGTTACACATGCAGGCATTCTGATGGGAAATATATCTGAAAACAGGCACCTAAGAGGTTAAAAAACACAGCTTTGGTATTCCGGAATGCCTTTTTTGTTCTGTTCTCACTGCTGCTGCCTGGGAGGTCTGTCTCCATTAACTTAGCTGTTATCTGCATGCTTATCGCCTCTTCCAAGGGAGCCGTATTCTCCATCCTGATACTGCCTGCTCTAATCCTTATGAATTGACATTTAAGGCCCATACACACGTCGGATTTTTGCGAACGACCCGTCCTTTGAACGTTCCGTCGTTCGCACGTCAAATCCGGCGTGTGTACAGACTATCGTTCGGGTGATAAGACTGGTTTTCAGCGATCCGCCCGGCGTTTAGCGACATGTGTTGAGATAATCACTGCGTAATCAGGGGCATAGCAATAGGGGTTGCAGAGGTAGTGACCGCATCGGGGCCCTTGGGCCAGAGGGTCCCTGAAGGGCCCTACCTCAACTACAGTATTAGCTCTCTATTGGTCCTGTGCTCATAATAATCACTTCTATAGATACTAGGGCTTGATTCACAAAGTCATGCTAACCTACTTAGCACCTTTGGGCAGGGTGCTAAGTAGGTTAGCACCGTTTTGACAAAAAGATCACGCGCAAAGGCACAGCGCGGTGCGCGCGAAACGTCACACCGCGATGCGACTTTAACGTCGCATCTGATGCACCTACAAGGTCACATGGGGTGCGCCATTAAAGTCGGAAAAGTTGGTTGGATTAAAAAACATTTCACTCCGTAATCAAATTTGACCTTTTTGATTTTTAATATGAATACCTTTTTTAATATGGATTTTTCAAATTTAACATATCTGTACATCTGTCAATATCTCCTGCCATCATCATTCTGTGTCTAAGCATTACAGTTACCACTGACCACCACATTGCTACTTACAGGGAATGTAACATCTCTGTACATCTATCAGTATCTCCTGCCATCATCATTCTCTGTTTAGCAATACAATTACCACAGATCACCACATAGCTACTTACAGGGGGATGTAACATCTCTGTACATCTATCTATCAGTATCTCCTGCCATCATCATTCTCTGTTTAGCATTACAATTACCACAGATCACCACATAGCTACTTACAGGGGGATGTAACATCTCTGTACATCTATCAGTATCTCCTGCCATCATCATTCTCTGTTTAGCATTACAGTTACCACTGATCACCACATTGCTACTTATAGGGAGATGTAACATCTCTGTACATGTATCAGTATCTTCTACCATCATCATTCTCTGTGTTACATTACAATCCCCACTGATCACCACATTGCTACTTACAGGGAATGTAAAATCTCTGTACATCTATCAGTATCTCCTGCCATTATCATTCTCTGTTTAGCATTACAATTATTGCTGAACTAAAAATTGCTACTTACAAAGGGGTGTAACATCTCTGTACATCTATCAGTATCTCCTGCCATCATCATTTGCTGTTTAGGCTACATTCACAGTGAGACGTTCCATTTTAATACAACGTTAAAGTCGCAATGCAGCATTACAACGCAATGCAAAAAAAGGTGGTAACGCGCATTAACGATACATTACCGTTGCATACAGTAGGTACAGTGAAGCATACAGGCAATGAAAAGTATGCTTTCCTGTACCTGGTAACGTGTGTGTTTAGAGGTAACACTCTGCAGCAGTTACCATAACGCTACACGTTACAGTGCGATGCTAATAATAGGATTAGCTTTGCAGTGCAGTAAGCTGCGTTATAAGAGTTTATAGTACAGCTCCGCAACGTCCCACTGTGAATAAGCCCCGAGCATTACAATCACCACTGAACACCACATTACTACTTAAAGAGACTCTGTAACTTCAAAAACCTCCCCTGGGGGGTACTCACCTCGGGTGGGGGAAACCTCCGGATCCTAATGAGGCTTCCCACGCCGTCCTCTGTCCCACGGGGGTCTCGCTGCAGCCCTCCGAACAGCCGGCGACAGAGCCGACTGTAGCTTCAATATTTACCTTTGCTGGCTCCAGCGGGGGCGCTGTGGCGACTTTCGGCACGGAAATAGACGGAAATACCCGATCTCCGTCGGGTCCGCTCTACTGCGCAGGCGCCGGAAACTTGCGCCTGGGCAGTAGAGCAGACCCGACGGCGATCGGGTATTTCCGCCTACTTCGGCGCCGACAGCCATCAGAGCGCCTGCGCAGGAGCCGGGAAGGTAAATATTACGTCACCGCTGTACGGAGGGCTACAGCGAGACCCCTGACGGATGGAGGACGGCGTGGGAAGCCTCATTAGGATCCGGAGGCTTCCCCCACCCGAGGTGAGTACCCCCCAGGGGCCGTTTACAGTTCCTCTTTAAAGCTTTTAACACACTTTTTTTTCCTGCAACCTCATTGATTTCTATTTATTAATTAAAATAAATAAACCAAGTACAATACAATTACATTTTATTAAAATTCTACTTAAAGGGGCACTACAGTGAAAAACTGTAAAATTTAAAATATGTGCAAACATATACAAATAAGTAAATTTTTTCTAGAGTAAAATGAGCCATAAATTACTTTTCTCCTATGTTCCTGTCACTTATAGTAGGTAGTAGAAATCTGACAGAAGTGACAGGTTTTGGACTAGTCCATCTCTTCATGGGGGATTCTCAGGGATATATTTCTTTTCAAAAGCACTTAGTAAATGGCAGTTGCTCGGTCCAACTGCCAAAAAACTGTGTAAGGAGCAGGGAAGCTGTCCAGCATCATTGTTTAAATCCTTTTTAGGGAATATCCTTATAAAGAATAAAAGCCTTGCTGAGAATCCCCTATGAAGAGATGGATTAGTCCAAAACCTGTTACTTCTGTCAGATGCCTACTGTAAGTGACAGCAACATAGGAGAAAAGTAATTTATGGCTCATTTTACTCTGGAAAAAATTTACTTATTTATATATGTTTCCACATATTTTACAGTTTTTCGCTCTAGTGCCCCTTTTACAATCACTTTTCCATATATGTTAGTTTCACATTACATACCATACTATTTCCATATTTCTTTTTTTTTAAAATCTATCTATCCATCCAGTATATAGATATATATAGATATATACACACACATACACACACTCTTTTTTATAATTCTTTCCTTTTTTTTTTTTTTTTTTTATACCACCAATAAATAAAGTTTGTTGTGTATTGAATAGTGACATACAATTTACTCAGGTTTACACCATACAATTCTTGGTAAAGTTGGTCTGAATTTTCCAATACATCCAATCTTCAACGGGAAATTCGATCAGATTTCTTGGTCAGTTAAAAGAAGAAAACCTTTCACCATTCGATAAGGGGGGTTATAGGTCGGGAAGGGGAAAGTGATGTCCATGACCACACTATCAGGGATTATTCGTGGCCCGTTCTCCGCCCTGACCTTGCGTTTCGCTCTGTGATCAGCGCCAGCAGTTTCGCTTTGTTGAATCCGGCAGCGTTTAGCAGTAAACGGTGTCAGGTCTGATTATTTCTCACAATCTTCCCAGTGAAAAGATCTCATTTCACCGACAAGAGGTCCTCACAGATCCGACTTCTGGAAATAAACATTTCTGTTTTTCTAAGGTGGGAAATGTGTTTTGAATTGAGCAGCGGCGGAGGCGATCGGGACTCGGGAACCTCTCTGCAGCGTCTTTGCTTCCTAAATCCCTTCGTTTTTATTTTGTTTTAAACATTTTATCGATCGGTTCCTCTCAGAATAGGGAAAAAGGGGGAGAAGCTGAATGGAAACCTTGTAGATAAATACAGAAATACGGTAATATAATTGAGGAATAAGGTTCATAGCTACTTGTCGTGTTACGAAAAAACCCAGACAGGAGTTTTCCATCTTAAAACAGAAAGTATTCATTCAAGTTGCAGTGAGTATATGATGTCTCCCACAATGCATCTCTGCTGAATATGCAAATCATCCTTTGTTGTCCCTGTGAGCTAGCCACACCTCCAGATCCACTGGAATGCAATGATGTGTCAGCTTGTTAAAAAGGATCTGTAACGTCAAAAGATCCCCTGGGGGGTACTCACCTCGCTGCAGCCCTCCGAACAACCGTGACGTAATATTTACCTTCCCGGCTACTGCGCAGGCGCTCTGACGGCTGTCGGCTCCGAAGTAGGCGGAAATACCCGATCGCCGTCGGGTCTGCTCTACTGCGCAGGCGCAAGTTTCCGGCGCCTGCGCAGTAGAGCGGACCCGACGGAGATCGGGTATTTCCGTGTAGTTCGGAGCCGAGAGCAGACAGTCGGGTCTGTCACCGCTGTTCGGAGGGCTGCAGAGAGACCCCCGTGGGACAGAGGACGGCGTGGGAAGCCTCATTAGGATCCGGAGGCTTCCCCCACCCGAGGTGAGTACCCCCCAGGGGAGGTTTTTCATGTTAAAGAGTCTCTTTAATATTACAGAGCCACAATAATCCAATATGCATACAGACTGTTCGGGATTGGTTGATCCTCATCAGTGCATGGCATAGATTAATGTGGCTCTATGGGGAAGGACTTGAAGCACCCCGAGTCAGGGCTGGATCCCATTAGAGCGCTTTTTTGAGCCTTTAGGGAGCACTTTAAATCGCTAGCGATTTCCCTTAACGCTCTGGCATTGTAAATAAATGTAACAAATTCTACAATAGTGACTGCAAATAGCAAAATCGCATTGGCAGGACATGCAGCATGTTGGGAGTGATAAGCTTTAATGTAAAGTATTGAAGTGCTGGAAAATCGCTCATAAATTGCTACACATAAGGATTTGTATGCGATTTCAAATAACTGTAAACGGTAAAAAAAAATGATAATAATTTCAAAGGACCAATCAGAATTAAAATTGCTAATCACAATCGCTGGCAAACAGCTTACACTTTTTAAAATCGCCAGAAAACGCTCATGAAATCATTACAAAATGCTAATTAAAAATGCTAGCGATTGGGCTAGTGATTTGCGATTTGTAACGGGTTCCAGGCCTCATACAAATTGTATATAGTCTGAACGTGGGCCAATAAAATGGCTGAAAATTAATTTGGTTGGCCTAGCTCCAATCTGCATATAATTTGCATTAAAGTTGCATGCAAGGTTGAATTACAAGCGTCTCATTCACCGTCTTCGGTTGTCACGTTTGATGACATTGGCGGAGCAAAATATTCCTTTATTCACTGTATTCTGCTTTTCTCAGATAACCAAGCTGAAGATAGACCGGAATCCATTTGCGAAGGGCTTCAGAGACCCCGGGAGGAACAGGTGAGTGTCAGCTCTTGTGGCGTCCGGTGTATACCAGGTTATGATCTAATGCTCTTCCTGTGTCGCAGAGGCGTATTGGACAGCCTGCTGGAAAGTTACCCCTGGAGGCCAGGACTGGCGCTGGATTTCAAGACCTTCGGGATGGACACTGCTGGTAAGAGACACATGAGAGGGATGGTGGAAGCACCTGGTTATTGGCGAGAACGAGGGCGGGGGTATAGGGGAGGGCAGGGGTAGAGGGGGAGGAGGGGAGGAGGGGATATAGGAGGAAGAGATATAAGGGAAGGCGGAGACATAGGGGAAGGCGAGGCTATAAGGGGAAGGTGGGACTATAGGGGAAAGGCAGAGTATAGGGGAAGGCAGGGGTATAGGGGGAAGGTGGGTCATAGGGGGAAGGCGGGATGATAGGGGAAGGCAGGGCTATAAAGGGAGGGCGGGGGTATAGGGGAAGGTGGGGCTATAGGAAAAGGTGGAGATATATGGGGAAGGTAGGGGTATAGGAAGAAGGCTGGGATATAGGGAGAGGCGGGGATATAGGGGGAAGGCAGAGCTATAAGGGGAAGGCAGGGATTTCAGGGAAGGCGGGGCTATAGGGGAAGGCGGGGATATAGTGGGAAGGTGGGGCCATAGGGTGAAGGCGGAGTATAGGGGAAGGCGGAGTATAGGGGAAGGCGAGGATATATGTGGGGAAGGCGGGTATAAAGGTAGAAGGCGAGTTATAGGTGGTTTATACAGCATATAGGGATGCAAAGTTTATACAGATTTATGTAGATTGAAAATGTATCAAATCCTGCAGCGGCTTTGTTTCATTGGTCTGTTTTTTAATTTGCATACATTTACATAAAATTAGCATTAAATAAATTGCATCAGTTTCGAATTCTTTGCATCTTATTGACCATCCCGCAGCCTACATGGACTGTAATGATTTTGTGGTTACGTGAGTACAGTCCTGTGTAGGACAGCTAACATTTTTTGTTTTCTTAAGAATATAGACTACCCTGGAGTACCAGTGAAATTGCCGTCGGGAGACTTGGGCGCAGCCCCGTTTCTTGGGGCATGCAGGCCGTGTGGCCACCCTGAGTGCCGAGGTGGGGGGGGGGCATGATGGAGTGGGGAGCCGCGGCTGCAGGGACGGCGGCCAGACTTCTCCCTCCATTCCTCTTCCCGGGGCCGTCCTCCGTGCTCCCCCCTCGCTGCACAGTAAGCGCACGGGAGTGATGTATAGAGCAACTCACCTCCAGCCTGGGGGGGGCGTGATGGAGGGGGGAGGTGCGGTTGCAGGGAGGGCTGCCCGACTTCTTCCTCCATTCCTCTTCCGGGGGCCGGACTCCGTGCTCGGCGCTCGCTGCAGAATAAGCGCAGGGGAGCGATGTATAGAGCAACTCACCTCCTACCGTTCCTATCGCCGATCACTTGCTTGGTCTCCTCTGCATAGCCGCGTATACACACTACTTCCAGCTAAACAGGAAGTAGAGTGTGTATATGCGGCTATGCAGAGGAAGAGACCAGTGGCAAGTGAGCGATGATTGGAAAGGCTGGAAGGTGAATTGCTCTATTGAAGTTTCCTGCTGCGCTAACTCTGCAGCGGAGGGAGGAGCAGGGAGGGTGGCCCCAGGGAGAGGAAGGGAGGGATAAGTCGGGCTGCCCTCCCCGTGGCTTACTCCCCCCTCCATTACGGGGGGCACCTACCTATTTAACCTATACTGGGGGCAGCTACCTATTTAATCTATACTGGGGGCTCCTTCCTATCTAACCTATACTGCAGGACTCTACCTAGCTAGCCTATACTGCGGGCACCTACCTATCTAACCTATACTGGGGGCACCTACCTATCTAACCTATACTGGGGGCACCTACCTATCTAACCTATACTGGGGGCAGCTACCTATTTAACCTATACTGGGGGCACCTACCTATCTAACCTATACTGGGGGCTCCTTCCTATCTAACCTATACCGCAGGCCCCTACCTAGCTAGCCTATACCACAGGCACCTACCTAGCTAGCCTATACTGGGGGAACCTACCTATCTAACCTAAACTGGGGGCACCTACCTATCTAACCTATACTGAGGGCAGCTACCTATTTAACCTATACTGGGGGCTCCTTCCTATCTAACCTATACCGCAGGCCCCTACCTAGCTAGCCTATACTGCGGACACCTACCTAGCTAGCCTATACTGGGGGAACCTACCTATCTAACCTATATTGGGGGTACCTAGCTATCTAGCCTATAAAGGGAATGTAGGCGGTGCCCAAGGAATAACAATCAATACTAGAGGTAAGGGTATCCTACCTTGAGGTTGTTGCATTCAAGAATGCCAATTTTCAATAAAAGTATAACAATTTTTATTATGCGCATCAGTCAACGCATTTCGCGGCAAAAACCGCTTCATCAAGTCAAATTCAAGTGCCTGTGGAATATGGAAATTCAATTCAGCCCAGGCGCTCAGGGCTGAATTGAATTTCCATATTCCACAGGCACTTGAATTTGATCTGATGAAGCGGACAGCTCACTGTACATTCCAGCCCCCCAGTTTCTCCAATATACTTCGGCTTTGGTATCCTTTAAAGAGAAACTCCGACCAAGAATTGAACTCTATCCCAATCAGTAGCTGATACCCCCTTTTACATGAGAAATCTATTCCTTTTCACAAACAGATCATCAGGGGGCGCTGTATGACTGATATTGTGGTAAAAACCCTCCCGCAAGAAACTCTGAGTACGTATTCTTGGCAGTTTCCTGTCTGTGAACCTTGTTGCATTGTGGGAAATAGCTGTTTACAGCTGTTTCCAACTGCCAAAACAGCAAGCAGCAGCTACATCACCTGCCAGCAGTAACAATGTCACCATGTAATAAATGTCAGAATATAAATCAGGGATTTCAAAGATTTTACAATGTGCAAACACTGACTAAATCATTGATACATAATTATTGTAAAAATGAAGCACTTTTTTATTACATTATTTTTACTGGAGTTCCTCTTTAAGAACAAATTACTTTATAAAATTAATAATAGCAAACGCTCAGGCCTCTTTCACAGTGGGACGTTAAAGTCGCACGTTACAAAATTTTATAACGCAGACTAACGCACAGCAATACAAAGTCTGTGCGACATTCACAGTGCACACGTTGCGTTTGTGTGTAATGTGTAGCAATATTTAGAAAGTGCTGCATGCTGTGCGTTTAGCAATACATTTGCTGTGTTATGTGTGTTGCACATGCTCAGTAAGGTGTTTTTTTTTTTTTTTTAAATGTAACGCATGCGCCGTTCTCGTTCCATCACTGTGCGACGAAAACAGTGCACCAAACGCAGGGCTAAAGAATGTACTATAACGTCCAAGTTATAGTCTTTCAACGCGCTGCGTTAGGGGCACGTTATGCGACCTTAACGCCGCATCAAACGCAACATCCCACTGTGAAAGAGGCCTAAAACTAATGAAAAAAGAATAGCTCATCACTCATCGTTTTTGCTCATCACTGCATGTTACACCGCAACGCTAACGCCGCACTATGAACGTCGCATAGACTTATCATTGCAGTGCGTCTTTCCACGTTGCAATGCCTCCCTCATGTAGCTCTGTAATGTCCCGCTGTGAACCTGACCTCAGTCACATTTTACAACAGTTGCACTCAATCGAATTGAATTGAAATTGAATTGGAAATTAATTTGTTTTAGAAAAATTGTATTGTGTGTGGTGGCCACACACAATACAGTTTTTCTAAAAAAAAAAAAAAATTTTAAATTCAAGAATTATGATTGATTTTTCTTCTTTTTTTTTTTTTGAGTGCAACTGTTGAAAAATGTGACTGAGGCTATGTTCACAGGGGGACGTTACGGAGCTACATGAGGGAGGCATTGCAACGTAGAAAAACGAAAAAACACAAAACGGGCCTTTTTTGCATTTTTACCTGCACTTGCGTTTTTCTATCACTCTCACTTCAGATTCCTTAAAGGGGAACTGAAGTAAGAGGTATACGGAGGCTGCCATATTTATTTCCTTTTAATCAATACCAGTTGCCTGGCAGCCCTGCTGGTCTATTTCTCTGCAGTAGTATCTGAATAACACCAGAAACAAGCATGCAGCTAGTCTTGTCAGATCTGACTTTAAGGCTGGTTTCACACCAGGACGTTGCGTTTTAGGGGACGTTATGGTCGCATAACGTGCCCCTAACGCAACGCCTGGTGCTCTCTGACGTCGGAGTGAGACGCGTTGTGCAGCTCACTCTGGCGTCCGTGATGCGTACTCTTGGACGCATGCGGCATCACGTGGTCCCGCCCAGCCAATCGCCGCACAGAGCGGCCGCTCCAGGAAGTAAACACTGCACGTCACTGAGTGCAGTGAATATTAATTAGCCATGTGCCTGGCCGCTCTCCGCTCCTCCCCAACATGACTGAGCATGTGCAAGCAGTCTAACGCGGCTCTGCCGCTTATAAAGTACTGCATGCAGTACGTTGTCTTATGGCGCAGCGTTACTGAGTAACGCAACGTGGGCACTGTGAACAGCCCATTGATTTTTCATTGCTGTGCGGTGGGGTGCGTTACAGGCTGCTCTAACGTGCGCCTGTAACGTCCCACTGTGAAACCAGCCTAAAGTCTGAAACACCTGATCTGCTGCATGCTTGTTCAGGGGCTATGGCTAATAGTATTAGAGGCAGAGGATCAGCAGGGCTGCCAGGCAACTGGTATTGCTTAAAAGGAAATAAACATGGCAGCCTCCATATACCTCTCTCTTCAGTTGTCCTTTAATAATGCAGATTGCACGTGACTTAAAAATTAGCCAATCAACTGCACTTGATGGTAAATTTAATTACGGTAGTTCAATTCCAAGCTGCATACAGTTTATGTAAAATTCGCATGCAAGTGAAATAGAAAAAAAATATTTGTATGAGGCCTTCCCCCCATGCTTATATCTTAGATTTATGCAAAAAAAAAAAAAAAACTTTTGCAAAAAGTGATCCAATTAATTTTCATAACCTTTTTTTCCCTGTAACTTGCCAAAATGTGTAAGGCAAGGGTCTAGTATAAAGAGCAGGAGAGTATTAACGTGTATGTACATCAATAATTTTCACAGCAAGGGAGGTTAAACAATGGTTGTTTCTTTTTGGTTCTTATGAAGATCTTTACTTCTGCCCTCCTCTGTGTGTAGGTGGAAGCTCCGCCTCCTCTCCGATCCCGTCCAGTGGTGGAGCGCCATCTCCTCTGCTCTCTCCGTCCTGCTCTCCTCCCACCTTCCACCTGCCCGCTGGTAACCTGGGTCTCCCGTACTCCGAGAACTATCTGCACAACCTGAACGTCCCGCTCTGCTATCGGATCTGTCCCACGAGCGTCCTGAGGCCGCGTTCTCTCGTCTTCCCCACCCAGGATAAGGGCTGTCCAGGAGGGCCATTCCTTCCTCCGCTCATGGTGGACGTCCCTTTCTTGTCTGCGATTGGATTGTCCAAACCCAACAAACTGGATGGCGCCAAGGGGGCGTGTGTCCAGCAAGCCATCTCTCCTGGCGCTCAGACGCTCTACAGGTTACCTCCATCGGGGGGCGCTCTCCCCTCCACAGGAATCGCCCTGGACACCCTCAATTGCTCCTTATACCCTTCCTATGGCTTCTACGGCTACAACTTCTCCATGCCTCCTCACTTCATCGCCAACCATCTGAAGATGGCGGACTCCTTCCCTGCATCCCTCAGAGACAGCCGGTCCAACCACCCCCACTGGACATCTCCCATCAATCCGTGTTTGTAGAGCGAGATCTGGAGACTAACGGCAAGCTGTTATTATTTAATGTAATATAAGCAGACTTTTATACAGCAGTGGCGCCCTCACCATGGCGGACGCACTCATGGGAAATGGCGAATAAAGTGGATGGACCAAATATTGTTTTCTACATTGCTTAAAGGGAACTTTAAAGGGAACCTAAACTGAGAGGGATATGTATTTTTCCTTTTAAACAATACCAGTTGCCTGGCAGTCCTGCTGATCGCTTTGGCTGCAGTAGTGGCTGAATCACACACCTGAAACAAGCATGCAGCTAATCCAGTCTGATTTTAGTCAGAGCACCTGATCTGCATGCTTGTTCAGGGGCTGTGGCTGAAAGTATTAGAGACACAGGATCAGCAGGAGAGTAGGGCAACTGGTATTATTTTAAAAGGAAAAATCCATATCCTTCTCAGTTTAGGTTCCCTTTTAAGTGAAATGTGACATATTGAGATAGACAGGTGTATGTACAGTGGCAAGCATACAAATAACTGAGCTGTGTTCCTTTTGTTTTGCTTTTTCTGCCTGAAAGTGTTAACATTCAGCTATGCAAGTGAAAGACTAGAGTGTAACCCTAGCTCATAAGGAATTACAGTCATAAAACATTTCCCTGTCAGAGATAAGCTTCTGACTGCAGGATAGATAAAAAGTTCAATCGTTCATTTATTTTAGCTCTCTGGGACACATAAATACTGGGTCATTTAGCAGAGACAAAACAATAAATCTATTTTTTTCAAGGTTTTAAACATGACAAAAAAACTGTGGGATATCTAGAAAATATCTAATTTTTAGGAGTAGGAGGATAGAGGCAATTGTTTATCTCATCAGTGTATATTGAATTAGGGTCTATTCCCACTAGGTAGGAGCTAATCGCAGTCATTTTTCGCATGCAAATTTGGATGCAGAATTGCAGCCCATTTAAATCAATAGGCTGCATCCAAATTGCAGGTGTGGTGGGGGGTGGAGGATGAGAACTGCAGCACACCTTCGAATCCCCGTAGCCCTGTATGGCATAGTAAAGTGATACGGATGTGAATTCGCATCAGCATGGGTTTGGAAACAGATGTGGCACCCCAGTGGAAATGCAGCCTTAAGGTTCACTTTAAAGTACCCCAGACCTGGTCTCCTCTGCCCCGATACTTTTAATATTGTTTAATTACCGGTGCTACGGCTAGTACACAGCACCATCCTCCTCCCTCTAGTGCCCCCGAAGCCCTAGTTCAATGCTCGACTGAGCAGAACGTCGAATATGGGCGGGGAGGAAGTGGCAGTTCTTCCTCCCCTCTGCGCATCCATAATTCTGACCTCAAATACCACAAGATCACACACAGCACAGCTCCCCTGCATGCTATGTGCAGAGAATAATATGGGGAACTATAGCAGCAAGTGGAGGGAGTGGAATTATGGATGCGCAGAGGGGTGGAAGAACTGCCACTTCCTCCCCGCCCATATTCAACGCTCTGCTCAGTCGAAGATTACAACTGAGCAGAACTAGGGCTATAGGGGGCACTGGAGGGGGGATGGTGTTGTGTCCAAGTCACAGCATGTAAAATTAATAATAAAACAGTATTAAAAGTTTCAAGGACCAGGTCAGGGGTGCTTTAACTAATGATAATAGTCAGTTAATTCTGTGCTATATTAATATAAGACGTAAAAGGCAGCCGACCCTCCTTGGTCCATAATCACAGGTATATCAGCAGTACAGGTACTCTTCACTAATTGTAACTTGTAGACTGTTCAACTTCAGCCTCCTGAGACTCACATCACCGCATGGTTGTCTGCTGCTCTGGGAGTCACTCTGCTGTGCCAGGAACTTTTCTCCCCTCCCAGTGGTGTAGGGAAGGGAAGCACAGAGGGGAATATTAGTGGTAAGATGATTAGGTTTGTAGGACATGAAGGTCAGGTATTTTGGAAAAACACGACTGCTTCCATCACTTTCCATCTCATAAAAGTCTTTGGTTGGAGGTGGAAACAGTGAATGCTATTCACCCATTAGCAGCTGCAATAGCTATCTTGTGTGAGATAAGTACTCTGCTTTCACCTCAGTTGGCAGCACTTGCTGTGCTGTAAATTCTTGGAATGCTTTTATATCTCTCTCTACTAGCAGAAAATACAGAAACTGAAAGCAGAAGTCATCTGCTAATGTGTCACACTGCCCCCTAGTGACAAGTAGCCATAAATACACTTTACAACAATGTTACTTAGTAGCAAGCAAATGTAACGAATAACAAAATGTGCTGAAATAAAAAAAAATCGCTGAAATGGGCCTGCAGCACTTGCAAGCCCCTAAGTAAATTGGCTGCTAAAGGGTTTAATGGCTTGCTCTTATTTGTTCTTATACTATATAGATGAGGTAAAACTACTATGATATTGCCTAAATACTGGGGCGCTAGTATGATTGAGGTGAGCTAGTGAGAAAGTCCATAGGGAAATTCCACTAATCTGATTGGGTGGACAGCAGCCTCTAGGTTTCAGATAGGTTGTAGTAATAATACTTCCACACTATTTGACCAATTAGAACACTTCAAGTTGTAGCTGTTGCTGTGATTGGAGAACTGTTCCCAATGGACTTTCTCATTGTGTCACCTCAACCATACTACCTCCAAAACTGGCCCATGTGTGTCCAATAGGAATGGTCAAATAGATGCTTATGATTCTATGCAAATGTAAACTTGGAAATGGACCAATCGCAGGCAGCTGCTTTTGCAGCGGATGCCTGCTGGGTGCACCATAATTTTTTTTTTCAGACTGCAATGGAGGTCCAGGTCCTTAGTGCATAAATTTACATAAATCAAGCACATGCATTTCCTATTTCTTTACACTTGGTAAACAAACTTCTCAACCAGCTGATGTTAAATCATGCTTAGGCACTGGCGTACCAATAGGGGATGCGACCCTGCCGTCGCGGGGGGGTTCGGGGCCCCCCCAGGGCCCGCTCAGGGACTTTTGGGGGCAGGAGGGGTCGCAGCATAAGAGGAGAGTGTGGCAGATCGGTGGGGAGAGCCCGAGGTGAGGGGGGGGGGGGATTTCCCCCCTCCCCACCGATCTGCCACACTCTCCTCTTATGCTGTGACCCCTCCTGCCCCCAAAAGTTCCTGAGCAGGCCCTGGGGGCGGGGGATTTTTTTTTTTTTTTGCAGGGGGGCCCGGGGCTTTTTAGGTACACCCCTGTGCTTAGGGATGATCCATGAGATGCAAATATTTCCAAGCAGAGGCATAACTAGAAATCACTGCCCCCCCCCCCCCCTGCAAAACTTTGGATGCCCCCCCTCCCACTCTTCCTACACAGGTAAACTGAGAACCAATGGTATTCCTGTGGCTAGTGCACACTTGAATGTGTTTTCCCCATGCAGATAAAAACTGACAGCAGTGAAGCACTGCAGGAATTTTCTCTATCGATTACATTCGCTTCTGTGATAAAACGTGCATGTTTTCCCACATACAGACACACGTAGTGTGCAGAAAACGCATACAGGGAATCGACAGATGAGCTCCCAGCCTCAGCTTATTACACTCACTCTGCTCCAGTGCACACCAAAAACCTCGAGCAGATCCGCAAAACGCTAGAGGTTTTTGGAGCAGATTTCAGAGCGATTCTAGGAATGTTTAGAGAGGTTTTCTAAACATGCGTTTTTGGGAGTGTTTTTGTGTAGCAGATTTCATATATTGTTACAGTAAAGCTGTTACTAAACAGCTACCGTAACAAAAACGCCTGGAAAACCGCTCTCTGATCTAGCGTTTTGCAGAGCGGTTTTCCACTTCCCTATTCT
Organism: Hyperolius riggenbachi; assembly: GCF_040937935.1. Lineage (NCBI taxonomy): Eukaryota > Metazoa > Chordata > Amphibia > Anura > Hyperoliidae > Hyperolius > Hyperolius riggenbachi. Next base: position 23,953,515 of record NC_090653.1, on the reverse strand, counting down.
TTAACATTGAGGCAGAAACGCCTCAGAAATCTAAAAAATGCTGCAGCCCCCGAGTTTGCGTTTGTGGAAAAAACGACCCGCCCTGGTGTGCACCATCCCATTCACTTTCATTAGCCAAGCGGTTTTCCACCTGCAAGCGTTTTAAAAAACTCTCCAGAGCCGCTCCGGTTTGCACCAGCCCTCTGCCCATCTCTGATGGAGCAGAACTGGCTCTGTAGACTTCTCCAGCATCACTACAGTACACCGTACTCGGGGAGAGATAGAGAGGCTGGGGGCTGGGCGCTGTACACAAGACCATGCTACACACTGAAAAGGGACTGTCTACACATCTTTGTCTACAAAACTTTGTATGATTCGTTATCAGTGGTTAAGCAGATGCAGTCATTAGAACAATTGTGCAGAGAATAGAAAGCCTTTTCTCTCTGTGCCCAGACGCCTCAAGCATCACTACAGGAGTCAGACACAGCATTTGGGGTGGGGTAGAGAGGCTGGAGGCTGGGCACTGTACACAAGACCCTGCTACACACTGAATAGGGACTGCCTACAAATCTTTGTCTGCAAAACTTTGTAGGGCTCCTTGTCAATGGCTGAGCAGATGCAGTCATTAGAACAATTGTGCAGAGAGGATAATTTTTTTTTCTCCCCATGCCCTTAGTTTTCAGCCTCTCAGGACAGGGCCTCCTGTGGCTTCTGGGCCTTCCTGCAGCTGAATCCCTTGCAGGGTCTATTGTTACGCCCCTGTTTCCAAGTTTATGCAAAGTTATGTACACTTTTATGCAATTATATGCATCTTGAAAATGGAATCAAGTCCCACCCGGGTTCAAACTGATTGGTCCATTTTCAAGTTGCTTACATTTGCATAAAAATGTGCATAAATTTGCATAAACTCAGAAATATTTGCATCTCATTGATCATCTCTAATCATGGTGTCTTTTTTCACACTGCTATGTTTCAATTTTAACACAAACATAAAAGTAGCGAGTGCAGCATTTTTACTGCATTTGCGTTTTGGGTTAAAGGGACACTTAAGTGGGGTCGGGGGAAAATAAGTTGAAGTTACCCAGGGCTTCTAATGGTCCCCCACAGACATCCTGTGCCCACACAGCCACTCACCGATGCTCCAGGCCCCGCCTCCGGTTCACTTCTGGAATTTCAGACTTTAAAGTCTGAAAACCACTGCGCCTGCGTTGCCGTGTCCTCACTCCCGCTGATGTCAACAGGAGCGTACTGCGCAGGCCCAGTATGGTATGTGCCTGCGCCGGGTGCTCCTGGTGACATCAGGGGAAGCGAGGACACTGCAACGCAGGCGCAGTGGTTTTCAGACTTTAAAGTCACACATTCCGGAAGTGAACCGGAGGCGGGGCTGGAGCATCGGGGAGTGGCTGCGCGGGCACAGGATATCTGCGGGGGACAATTAGAAGCCCCGGGTAACTTCAACTCATTTTCCCCCATCCCCCCTACAGTATCCCTTTAAACCAATACAAGTGCAAGAAAATTGCACAGCAACACACAGCGCTATGCGACTTTCTTGCGATATTTAATATTAAAATATATCCCACCTTTTTTGGGGAAAATCGGAAATTGCAGTCCTGCCACAATCATGTAGTTAAACTCCACCCATCGCACATTAATTGCGGCACAACACTAGCTGTGTGATAAGAGAAAATTGCAAATGGATCGCAGCACGTTTGTGATACTGATCACGATTTTCGTAGTGAAAGGGGCCTATACATGTCTACCAGTTGCTTCCTGAAACGGAGACTGTCATTGCTATAGGCTGCTGAGAATGCTTGCCCCGAACCCTTGCAGTCTGAAAGAAAAATTAAGACAGGAGTTTTATTTACAGAAGCCTTCTTTGACACAAGTAACATCTGTGCCCTTGGATTAAAGTGTTGGCATGGCCCGATTTCAGGCAAGGCCAAAAAGACCATAGCCTAGGGCACCGGGAAAGCAAGGGGCGGGCTGTGGGCAGCAGGGTGGCACTAGCAGTTAGCCTGCTGAACATTCGTCCTGCCACACAGAGTTTGCACATAGCGGTGAGTGGCCACCAACAACTGGATCAGTCACTTGGGGGATGAAGGGGCAGCGAAAGAGCACTTACAGTGATCTCTAAGCTACCTGTCACTCACTGAATGTGCCGCTTGCCAAGGAGCTTACAGTCTAATCCCTGCCATCACTTCACTTAAGCCCAATCTACACAATACGATTCTATTTACGATCCGATTAAATCCAACATGTCCGATCGGGATTCGATTCGATTCAATTAGATTTGCCATGGCAAATCTAATTGAATCGAATCGAATCCCGATCGGACATGTTGGATTTAATCGGATCGTAAATAGAATCGTAATCGAATCGTATTAAGAATCGTATCGTGTAGATGGGGCTCAACTGTCCACAGAGGAGCATAGCATATAATTTAATCCTTGCCATGATTTTTCTCAGAAGAGTCTACAATCTAATCCCTGCCATGTTCGGGGGGAAGTTTAGGATGCTGACAGTCCGGTGACAGCTGGTGATAGTCCGGCTCTGGGTGTTGGACGGTATATTTATATCTCAGCCTTGAGACAGCCCATTTCCTAACTGCCCTATGGTACAGCCAGTGCAGCAACCAGTAATCCCTCAGCAATAACATGAATATTAGCGTAACGCAGCATTGTACATTGCCTACATATCCTACAAGGCGTATCTTATACATTGCCTGGAGCTCTGATTGTCTATAATAAAATGCCACAATGGAAACTTCTGGCCTGTGTTGTTCTTCACTATACGGTTGAATAATTACGATTTCACAGCTGGACGTGATCACAGGGCGTTGCTAGGATCCTAAGAGATCTGGGGGCACATTTGTGCACTCCAGCTGGAAAATGGGTGTGGTCATGCTCTAGAATGTGGGTGTGGTCATGCGTGGGGCCAAATTTACATGAACTTAAAGGGACACTATCAATGTTTTTTTTCAAGATACGAAATGTTTGGGAAGAGCTGCTAAGTACTGGTGTATACATTTCACTGCTTATCTATTTGATTACTGTTATCTAATTCCTTTCACATTTTTCTGAGGGCAGTCTGCTGAAATTCTGACGGCAGACTCAGCCATGAGGGAAGAGGGGGGGGGGGGGGGAGAATTCCCTCACAGTGTATCTGTTAATCCTGTGTGTGCAGAGAGCTCAGGCAGAGCTTTCTTGTCACAGAGAGCAGAGGAAATGTATCTGCAACATAAACATTTTGTAATACTGTAGTGTGTGGAACCTGATACCTGTTTTCATATAATCTGCTTCAATATTATACTGTTCTTAGCATGTCAGACTGCAGAAATTCACCTCTGCAAATGAGACATTCCAAACGTAGCTAAAATCCACACACAATGAATTACAGCTTTTGCCTCTGATACAAAAATGTTAACACAGCTACTTAGGCATTATTTGTACCTTGTCATTTTAGAACACTTGGGCATTGATAGTATTTCTTTAACAGTGGTCTAAGTACGCCTACCCAGCAAATGTTGGATGAAGCCCCCTCTCTATTATTACACACGCACGCAGACACAGACACACACACACACACACACACACACACACACACACACACACACACACACACACACACACACACACACACACACACACACACACACACACACACACACACACACACACACACACACACACACACACACACACACACACACACACACACACACACACACTGCAGCATATCACGTAAATAGGCAGTCACTTAAAGAGACTCCGTAACAAAAATTGCATCCTGTTTTTTATCATCCTACAAGTTCCAAAAGCTATTCTAATGTGTTCAGGCTTACAGCAGCACTTTCTACTAACACAGTCTCTGTAATAACTCAACTTATCTCTCTCTTGTCAGACTTGTCAGCCTGTGTCTGGAAGGCTGCCAAGTTCTTCAGTGTTGTGGTTCTGCTATGAACTCCCCCTTTCAGGCCCCTCTCTGCACACTGCCTGTGTGTTATTTAGATTAGAGCAGCTTCTCTCTTCTCTCTTATCTTTTACAAGCTGGATAAATCGTCCTCTGAGCTGGCTGGGCTTTCACATACTGAAGAATTACAGACAAGGGCAAAGCTGTTTGCAGGAAGAAAAGAGCAGCCTGAAACTTCAGTGCATGAGGGATGCAGGGGGAAAGAAACACACACATGATCTCTTGAGATTTAAAAGGAAGGCTGTATACAGCCTGCTTGTGTATGGATGTATTTTCTATGTGTGGACATGCTGTACATCAACCTACTTCCTGTTTTGGTGGCCATTTTGTTTGTTTATAAACAAACTTTTTAAAACTGTTTTTAACCACTTTTAATGCGGCGGGGAGCGGCGAAATTGTGACAGAGGGTAATAGGAGATGTCCCCTAACGCACTGGTATGTTTACTTTTGTGCGATTTTAACAATACAGATTCTCTTTAAAGAGAAACCGTGATCAAGACTTGAACTTCACCCTAATCAGTAGCTGATACCCCTTTTACATGAGAAATATTTTCCTCATAACAAACAGATCATCAGGGGGTCTGTATGGCTGATATTGTGGTGAAACCCCTTCCACAGGGAACTGTGAGGCCCATTGTCCTGGCAGTGTCCTGTCTGTGAACCTTGTTGCATTGTGGGAAATAGCTATTTACAGCTGTTTCCAACTGCCAAAAAAGCAAGCAGCAGCTACTTCCAGTGACATCACCTTCCAGCAGTAACAATGTCACCATGTGATAAATGTCAGAATGTAAATCAGGGAGAGGAAAGCTTTTACGATGGGCAAACACTGACTAATTCATTTATACATAATTATTGTAAAAATGAAGCCCTTTTTTTTTATAACATTATTTTCACTGGAGTTCCTCTTTAAACATAGCTAGGCAGAGTTAACTGGCTTCTATGCTGCCTGGCCTGCCTTTCTTCTGGGTGGGTTGGCCTGGCCTGCTTCCAGGTTATCTGGCAGTTCCCCCATAACATTCCTATGCACCCACGGGCCTTCCATTGAGGCACCACAACTCCCAGCATGCCAACAAAGAACCACAGCTCCTTGCATGCCCCCATAAAGACATCACAGTGCCCAGCATAGCACTACAGCACCCAGTATGGCCACATAGAGGAACCACAGCACCCTGCATAGCCCCGATTGATGCACCACAGCTCCCAGCATGCCTGCCAGCTGCCATTGAGGCACCACAGCTGACTCTGCCCAGGGGACATCCAGGGCACCCCAGAATAGATCCGGGGCACGTGCCACTGAGCAACGCCCCTGCATAATGAGTAATCATGTCAGGGGACGTTCACACCTATTTGAATTCGCAGAGTAGCAGAGGTATTGGAGTGATGTTTTCCTGCTTCAGCGCTGTTTGTGTCCTCCACGCATCACAGCTGCACACTCTCTGCTGCCATTCACTGGCTGCCGATCACATGACCGATGCAACGATCACATGACCGATGCAAGTCATGTGATCAGATGGCAAATGGCATCCAAGAGTGTATGGCTGAGATGCATTGAGGAGACCAGCAGCACTGGAGCAGTCAAATATTACTATGGCCGCTGCACTATTCTGCATGTGTGTTGGGGAAAGGGGCGTGCGTGGGGGGAGGGGGTTGTTACACCCCTGATAGTCACTTTACTATTGTAACAGATGGGAGGAGGCACCACAACAAAAAAATTCTATGTGTGCAAAATTTGTCAAGATCTTACCTAAAACAAGGGCACAAGGTATGAAAGACAATTTTTATTAGACAACGCATTTTGCGGATCTTTCCTGCTTCTTCAGGCCAAGAAAAAACAGTGTCTTGGTACTTGCCATCTGCAGCAAAAGAGTGGCCTTATGGTTTACTGATTTATTTTTTGTTAAATGTATTATTTACATACAGTATATATTTGATTGGGATATGATACAGGAAAGCTAAATGTACCTGAAAATAATAAAAATATAATACAATTCAATTAAAAATTAGGAAATATTTAATCTGTCCACAGTCCTTTTTCAATTCACTTTTTCTCATTTGTTTTCTCCTTTTTCACATTTTGGGCTCATGAGATAAAAGGTTTATCAATATCAGATGGTTGACTGAATCTGCCAATATCGGCCTTTTCAGCCGGCCTAAATATCAAGTCTATGGGAACCTCTAGAGACACATGGGGGTTTGTAATTAGAGAGTCCAGCACTAACTTAAAGGTGCACTACAGCGAAAAACTGTAAAATTTAAAATACGTGCAAACATATACATATAAGAAGTACATTCCAGAGTACAATGAGCCATAAATTACTTTTCTCCTATGTTGCTGTCACTTACAGTAGGTAGTAGAAATCTGACAGAAGTGACAGATTTTGGACTAGTCCATCTCTTTATAGGGGATTCTCAGGGATATATTTATTTTCAAAAGCACTTAGTTGCTCTGTGCAACTGCCGAAAAAAACTGTGTAGCGAGCAGGGAAGCTGGCCAGTATCATTGTTTAAATCCTTTTTCGGGAATATCTTTATAAAGAATAAAAGCCTTGCTGAGAATCCCCTATGAAGAGATGGACTAGTCCAAAGTCTGTCACTTCAGTCAGATTTCTACTGCCTACTACTGTAAGTGACAGCAAGAAAAAAAATTATGGTTCATTTTACTCTGGGAAAAATGTACTTCTTATTTGTACATGTTTGCACATATTTTAAATTTTACAGTTTTTCGCTGTAGTGCCCCTTTAAGCCTGGTACACACTTTCAATTATGATTGGCCAATCGCTAACCAATTTCACCACCTTCATGTAGAGTGAGGGTCAACAGATATTGAACACTATGAGCAGATAGTGTAGGTAAACACTAATACTACTTGGAAGTGGTAAAATTGTTCAGGGATTGGTCAAATATAATTGAAAGTGTGTAGCAACTAGCAGGCAGGGCTGGACTTTTTGCTGCGTTGAGGGAAACTTGTGAAGATGCCGCCCCCTCTCCCCCTCCCCATAGGTAGTATAATTGACCCCAGTATAGGTAGCCTGGAGGGCGTAGCTACCCTCTCCTGCTCGACGCCCCCCCACCCACAGCCAGGCAGTCGTAGCTCGTGCTCGGCGCCCCCCCCCCCCACTTTTGCTGCCTGAGGAACCCGCCTCACCCCGCCTCATGGGCAGTCCGGGTACCAGGCTTAACTCTGAAATAAAGGCAACAGAGTCTTATCTGGTTGATCTTCCTGAGTGGAATGTATTCCCCCTATGTGAGTCAGACTGCAGTGTGCTGTAATATCAGAGCAGCAGCAGATTATAATACAAGGTGATGTACAACATAAGAATTAAAGCATGTACTTTTGGCCTGGCTTTGGTGTAACATTTTCTTTGGTTTTACATATTGCTCAATTAGGATGAGTGTAAGGGTTAAAGACCTATCATTATCCCATGTATTGGAAGGCTAGGGTTAGGCTCCGATGTGAGGGATAGGAAACATGCCAGAAGGAGGTCAAAGAATATTCCAAAAATTGGCATGATGAATATTGTTTAGAGTTTTGCCTTCTGGCTGTGAGGATTACATTTCAAAAGTAATATTCTCGTTAACATAATTACACATTATTTTCCGTCTACTGAATATAAGACATACAAAGGAAAATTTTAATTTCGTTTTTTTTACTACGTTTGCTCTACCTTGTAGGGAAAATTATAATAATAATAATATGAATTATAGTACTGATACACAAATACTTCTAGTACTGAGGCTAACAACAAATATAGTAGGAATAGAAAACAACAACAATAATAGTTATAATAATAGTTTTTATAATAATAAAATAAATAGTATAAATAAAAGAATAAATAGCAATACTAATGATAATTATACCTTAATAATAATACAATAACTATTGATAGTAATATCAATAATGGTATAAGTAAAATAATCATAATAGCTGTACTACTACTTACAGAAAATGAATAATAATGATAATAATAATAATGACAACAATAATAATTGTTATTATGATTTGTAATATTATTAATAAAAATAGTCGCAGAAATAATAATAAAAAAGGCAGTAGTATTAAATATAATAATAATAATAATTCTAAAAAATAGCAGTAGTTGCGTAAAAATCAATAATTATAAGTAATATCTGTAAAAAGAAGAATATTACAAAATAGCAGTAGTTATAATATTAATAATTATTAATATTACTAGGAGAAAATCACTTTTATTATTAAATCACTAAAATTATTAAAAATATTAAATCACTATTACTAAAACTAATTTGCGATAATAATAGCAGAGGTATTAGAAAAAAATAATAATAATAATAATAACAATACTGGGATGGATAAATATTAATAATAACAATTAGAAGAAGCAGAAATATAAAATATAATACAAATTATAAAATTACCAATAGTAGTAGTAGCATAAAAAAAAATATAAATAATAATAATTTTTAATTACTGTAAAAAGTAGAGTATTGCAGTACTAATACCAGAAGGAATAATATTAAAAATAATTAATACTATAAGTAGTAGAAAATCACTACAATGACTAAAATTAATGAGTGATACTAATAACAGTAGTATTCGCATATAGTAGGAGGAATACTAACAACAACAACAGCAATAATAATAGTGAGCTGTCCTCCAGCAGGTTGGTCCCACAGCATTGAAGGTTAGACACACTGGAATTTGATAAGCTCTGGATAAATGATGACTGGGCTGCGACACTTGGATGTAGAGTCATGGAGGAGGTTATTATTTATGTTACACTTGTTCAGTCATATAATTTGCCATATCACATACAGGTTATAATGGTGTAATGACATAAAATCTGCACATGTGCAGTACAGCAGTCCTGGCACTGGAAGAAATCGTTACCTTGTGGTCTTCAGGATGACCACAGTCTGGGCAATTACTGTATATAATGTCCATCAGCCTTATTACCTGCCAGTCCCAGAGGCCGTATTGCCGATGCTGAGTCCCATCTGTGGTGAACAAGATGGCCGCCGCAGCGCACACGGCGTCCTCTACAGCCTGGCCACTAATTAGATCATAATCTGGAAGACGATTAGGTAAACCGGCGTGGATTTCATGGTAATAAAAGGCAGAGGGGCACACGGTGGACGCCGTCCAGCCACAGCCAGGATTTACATACCCCACCGCTGCCAAACCCGACATGCTGTTCTAATAAATGCTCAGGAGAGGGACGGGGTGAGATCGCTTCCTCCCCAACTTTCCACCGCCATTGTTTACAAATTTCTGCTGACTGTTAATATGTAAACCGACCTTATTGCGAGCAGATGGACGCCCCAAACCAGCACGACTTTATCCTCAAACCACCTGAAGGAGGAAAGCAGAAACATGAATGGATTCTGGTCCTGCCCGCCGGCTGTTTTTCTATCTGAGATTTATCTCAGCTGGCCAGGATAAGGACACAATCGTTAACCTTCCACCAGGAACGCCGAGGTTTTATGGAACATCTCGCCATCCACGCCAGGAGAAGATTGGCCGAACAGACGATTTGCTCCAACTTCTCCCGCCGAGAATAGGAAGAGAACAGCGGGCAAATAAGAACTGGAAGATGGTGTGTGTGGTGGTGGGTGGTGTATTAAGGGGTGTCAAGGTAGCCATACACAATACAGGTAGTCCCCGGTTAACGAACAAGATAGGGACTGTAGGCTCGTTCTTAACCTGAATCTGTTCTTAAGTCGGAACATTGTGCCATCTCTGTCCCCCGTACCTCCTCTGTGCCCCCCTGTGCCTCCAGTGTCCCCTCTCTGTGTCACCTCTGCCCTTGGTACCTGTTGATACAAGTTTAACCACTTCACCACTGAGGGGTTTAACCCCTTGACCACCAGAGCAATTTTCACCTTTCAGCGCTCCTTCCATTCATTCATCTATAACTTTATCATTACTTATCACAATTAAATGAACTATATCTTGTTTTTTTTTGCTACCAATTAGGCTTTCTTTGGGTGGGACATTATACCAAGAATTATTTTATTCTAAATATGTTTTAATGGGAAAATAGGAAAAAATGTGGGAAAAAAATTATTATTTTTCAGTTTTTGGCCTTTATAGTTTTTAAATAATGTATGCTACTGTAATTAAAACCCAGGAAATTTGTTTGCCCTTTTGTCCCTGTTATAAAACCGTTTAAATTATGTCCCTATCACAATGTTTGGCGCCAATATTTTAATTGGAAATAAAGGTGCATTTTTTTCAGTTTTGCGTCCATCCCTAATTACAAGCCCATAGTTTATAAAGTAACAGTGTTACACCCTCTTGACATAAATATTTAAAAAGTTCAGTTCCTAAGGTAACTATTTATGTTTTGTTTTTTCATTTAATTTTTTTTTTTTTTTAATTACAAAAAAAAATAAAAAAAATTGGGGAGTGTGGGAGGTAAGGAGTTAATTTTGTGTGTAAAACCAATTTATTTGTATGTGAAAAATGCTTTAGGGTGTAGTTTTACTATTTGGCCACAAGATGGCCACAGTAACATTTTTTTTATGCGACCTGCAAGCGTCCGGGAGGACGCTTGCAGGAAGTACAAAGAGGCTGGGAACTTTTTTTTTTCTTCACAATGATCGCGCTGCTTATCGGAGAAGCAGCGGATCATTGCAGGGCTTAGATCAACGAACGGGAATGGATTTTCCCATTCATTGATCTCCGGGCGAGCAGGCGGCAGCGTGCATGCGAGCGGGAGTGCACGCTAGAGCGAGCGGGAGCGCGGGCAGCGTCGGGAGCGCGGAAAGTACGCATTTCTCCGTCCCTGGTGGTGAAAGGATGGAAAAAGGGATGAAGAAATGCGTACGCGTGGGGGTAAAGTGGTTGAAAGCCATTTTTGGAGAAGCATGTGGTTTGTTTGATCAGCTAATGGATTGGGAGAGCTCTGATTTGCTGCAATCACATCCTGCTTCAACACATGATCATGACCAGCCAATCATAGACTTACATATCTGTCACTTGACCAAACTGATTGCACATCCAAGAGGTCTCCTAGACAAGATTGTCACAATTCCTGGATAACAGGGCCGAGGCAGAGGCGAGAGAGGCTCCAGCCTCAGGGTGCAGTGTAGGAGGGGATGCAGGGTGGGGCCGAGGCAGAGGCGAGAGAGGCTTCAGCCTCAGGGCGCAGTGTAGGAGGGGACACACAACTCACTCAGCTTAGCTATCATTCCCCTACCGTGTTTGAAGCAGAGAGAAATACGAAGGTAATACATGGCAGTGACTGAACGCCAGATAACTAGAGATTAAGGTGTTGGGGGCCCTGGGGTGCCTCTTAGTCTAATAGCAATCAGTGTGTGACGGCTGGGGTGGGAGGGATGGAGGGGCGCACTTTGGTGTCTCAGCCTTGGGTGCTGGAGGACCTTGTCCTAACTCTCCTGGATAATGCAAAATGTATCAAATACCAAAGCCAGGACTATTAGCATACACATAAACGACAAAAAGCACCCTTAATTGGAAGAACTACAACTCCCATATGCCATGAAACAATGTAAACTTATTGAACAAACACTGATACATTAAATGACAATTAAAAACGTATTCAAAATTCTACAGTACACACCGATTATGATCAATGCGTCTTTAGACCAAATGTATAACTAAAGTCTAATTGGATATCAAGATCAAAGCTGACGTAATGCAATGATAAACAAACACGTACAATAAAAAGCTAAATTATGCAAATTATGCAAAAAGGAGTGAAACAAAATAATCCTGTAGGGATAGTCAATGTACAAAAAGTTTTTCTTCGTTGTCCAGCCCTACAGGATTAATTTTTTTTTTTACTCCGTTTTTCATATTTTTCATTTTTTTTCTCATCATTGCATTACCAATCCGTCAGCTTTGATCTTGATATTTATTTAGACAATAGTTATACATTTGGTACATTCCCTGCACTACTCTGCATGCGGATGGGAGGAGGAGGGGCCCCCCTGCAAGCGCAGGGGCTATTGTCGCATCCATGGTGGGCGGTAATCGGCGGGCCACTGTGCTTATTGTAGGACCACTGTCGTGAAAATCTTAAAAATATATTAAAAAAATAGAAATAAGAAGCATGTTTCTTCCAGAGTTAAATGAGACATAAATTACTTTTCTCCTATGTTGCTGTCACTTATAGGTAGGTAGGTAGTAGGTTGTAGAAATCTGACAGGTTTTGGGCTAGTCCATCTCTCCATAGGGGATTCTCAGCATGGCCTTTTATTCTTTATAAACACATTCCCTGAAAAAGATTTATACAAAGATACTGGCCAGCCTCCCTGCTCACTGCAAACTTTTTTGGCAGTTGGACAGAGCAACTGCCATTCACTATGTGCTTTTGAAAATAAAGAAAACCCTGAGAATCCCCCATGAGGGATGGGCTAATCCAAAACCTGTCAGTTCTGTCAGATTTCTACTACCTACTGTGAGTGACAGGTACATAGGAGAAAAAAAATTGTATGGCTCATTTTACTCTGGAGGAAACGTACTTCTTATCTGTATATGTTTACATTTTAAGATTGTTTCGCGACAGTGGTCCTTTAAGTGCTCCCACTTCAAGGGGTTCTCTTGCACTTTAAAAAAATAAATACTGCCACATACCTGGGCCTTCTATCGGCCCCTTGCAGCTGGAATGTCCCGCGCCGTCCTCCTCCGATGCTCCGTTCCCCGCCGCCAGCACCGGTGTAATTATTCGTCTAACTAGACGAATAGAAGTGTGGCTGCACGGCTGTGGCCACGTGCGTGCCCACTCCCGCGCGCGTCATTGGGAGCCTACGAAGTTTTCCTGTACTGCGCCTGCACAGTAAGCTCCCGCTGACGCGCGGGAGTGGGCACGTGCGCAGCCGCACTTCTATTCGTCTACTTAGAACGGGTGATCGGAGGAGGACATGACAGCTGCAGGGGGCCGATAGAAGCCCCAGGAAAGTGTCAGTTTTTGTTTTTTTAAAGTGCAAGAGAACCCCTTTAAATGAATGGGCAGCGCCAGTACCATCGTTTCCTGCTGTTTACCGTCGAATGTGCAAACCCCGTGTTTTGATCCTTGTTTTTCACGTCCCGTGCAGTTGGGTTTGACTTATTTCCATGTTTAGCCCATGTTCCCGGCATCGGCCCGCGGTTTATAGCCGAGGTGGGGAGGTGGGGATAAATCTCCCATCATTTCTGGGTCTCATTTCTGTTTTTTACACTCTGCCTGGCCAGATTCAGGTTATTGCTTGTTAAATATTAGGATCTGTGTTTAAAGAGCCACATCCTCCGTGTGATGGACGCACCGCGTCCGGCGATGGGACCGATGCAAACAATTTCCTCGCTGACTCAAGCGCCAGCTGGAAACACTTAGCAGCTAATCAGCCCAATTCAACTCACCTGTGTGAGAGAGAGACGACATCCCGGAGGGGGGGGGGGGGGGAGGGGGGGTCCCAGGGAAACACAACACACCCTCAGCTGAGTCCACACACAGCAGCCCACATGCAAGGATGAGGAATAGAGAAGCATGTCACATGGCTGGAGTCCGGATCTGAGGACTCTACAAGCTGAAATACGGGTGTCGGGGGTGTCAATCCCTTTAATTCAGATGAAAACTCTGTAATAGCGCCCGAACACTGCAAACTGAAAGGATGGAAAGGCAGCGGGTAGAGTTGTAGTAGCTTTATTGTTCCTATATTGCACATTGCTGGCAGGTGGGCCCCTTGACGCCCGCCTAGGCCCTAGGCACCTTCCTAGGTTGCCTGGTGGATGATCCGGCTATGGTCAGTCATTATCAGGCTGTCACGAAGGAGTACAGTGTTGTCCTCTGTAAAGTTTCTTCAATAAAGGGATTTTGCATTTGTTTTTAGACATTATATGAAGCCTGCTGCCTGGCTCTGGTTCTGGTCTCCTTCAAGGACACCCAAAGCGAAAATCAATGAACGATTGTATCTATCTTCCTTCTCTTAAAAATGACTTTTTAAGATATTCCACACTTTTATTTTATGTTTGAATCTACTTTTGAAGTTTTAACTGTTTTATTGTTTTTTCTCAATGACACATTCATTGAAGTATGCCAGAGCTAAAATCTATGAACTGTTGACCCCTTTCATATCTTTCCTGCTCTCAGAAGCCATTTTCTGCTAGGAAAGTGCTTTATAGTTGGAATTTCTTATCAGTGAGGGTCACACTGTAGTCACTTCCTGTCTGAGTCAGGACTGAGTCAGCCACTTACATATCTGATATTTAACTCTTTCAGGCAGAAAAAGGAAAAAGGAACACAGCATAGTTATTTGTGTGCTAGGCACTGTACATACATGTCTATCTCATCATGTCACATGTCACCTCGGGTGTCCTTTAATGTCCGGATCATCGCCCAGGAATAGGTCCAGTCTACTCTCTGACCATCTAGCAATACTTAAAGAGAAACTTTAACTCAAGATCCCAATCAGTAGCTGATACCCCCTTTCCCATGAGAAATCTTTTCCTTTTCTGTAATAGATCATCAGGGTGGTCTGTTTGGCTGATATTGTGGTGAAACCCCTCCCATAGTGTGATGTCATGACCATGGTCCTGACAGTTTCCTCTCTGTGAACCTCATTGCATTGTGGGAAATAACTGTTTTTTTCCAACCGCCAAGCAAGCCATATCTCCCTCTGTGCATAGAACTCTCAGTAACGAACATTCCGTAAAGATTACTTGGAAAACTAAGGCCCAGTTCAGACTGTCAGCGTTTGTAGAACGCGTATAAATCCAAAGAAACGCAAGTTGAAAACTGTATGCCTTTTTCTTGCGTTCAAATGCGTTTTCTATTGCGTTTTGCACACACACGTGACCTGGGAAACAGAAAAGAATTATGGGAACCGCAGAGAGAAATGTACGCTAAAAACGCAATAGTACGCGTTTTTGATACGCGTCCATAGACTTTCATTGTCTCAGTTTCACATAGGAATACATGTGAATAAGGCCATTAGAAAACATTAGTAGCTGTTTCTATGTGTAAAATCTTTCTGTATGCGTTCTGTAAATACGGCTAGGAACGCACATAGTCTGAACGGGCCCTAAAGATGTCACCACCAGTGAGAAATGTCAGAATGTAAATCAGGGAGAGGAAAGATTTTACAATGGGCAAACGCCGACGAAATAATCTATAAATGAATATTGTAAACAATAAGCAATGTTATTCATTATGTTATTTTCACTACAGGTCCTCTTTAATAGAGTCCAGCCTGTCCTCTCAGCCCCCCTTCCCCGGGATGCCTGCCCTCCTCTCCCCATGTGCACCTGACATACTTCTCTTGTAATGAGATCCTGTTCTGTGAACAGACAGATGCCAATCAGCGCCCCTCTCGGGTGGGGGAGGAGGCATCACACGGGACGTGCTGACATCTCTCTGCAAATTGATCCTCAAGATGTTCCGGGGTTTTGGCTGGGAAGACCTGGACAACGTGGAACACATGGAGCCAAATGTGCTTCTCATTTAGCTGCGGATAGCACTCCGCTACGTATCGCTATCGGACGCCGCGCCATGTGAGAGCAATTTACGAGCAGGAAAACAAGTGAAATAATTCTGGATATTACACCAGGATATGTAGCGGGGGGATCGGGGGGGCTTCATGGCCTCGTGGCTCTACCGGGGTTCAAAATCATCCCTAAAGGTCCTACAGAACTCTGTCCTGTCCTCTGTGGCTTTACATCGTGGCGATCCTGTCCTTGAAGGATAGAGGAGGTGAATAATACTGCGCAGATAGTTGATGATATAAGATTTTTGAATCATCATATCATAAGTGTAAAGGTGGTCATACATGATACAATCATATTGATCAATTTATCCAGATTTTTAAAAAATGATTGTATACAAAATTTAAAATATTTTTTTTTTTTTACGGCAAAAAACTATTAATCAGATGTGTTAAAAAAAAATCAGAAAAAAAAATATAAAAAAATGACATTTTTATTTGACCGTTTGTGTATATAAGCAGTGTTCTCTAGTTTGTCAGTATTCAGGAATCAGTCTGAGGGCTGGTGCACACCGAGAGTGCTTCTGAGCGCTTTTAAAAACACTGCTTAGATTTTGCAGCCAAGAGTCCCCCAGTATAAATGTAACTGACTCCATGCCTGTAAAAGCTTTAGCTAGCAGGAGGCTAGCTAGTACAGGTGGCCGGCACCCCCCGATTGCCTGCGATCCCCCCGCTTATACATAACCCAGCCTGGATCCAGCGATCGGCGCAGCCTCCCCAAACAGCTCACTATGGGTAGGATCGGAGCTATGAGACCGGAGCTGTGCATGGGAGGCTGCGTGATCGCTGGATCCAGGCTGGGTAATGTATAAACGGGGGGATCGCAGGCGATCGGTGGGTGACGGCCACCTGTACTAGCTAGCCTAGTGCTAGCTAAAGCTTTTACAGGCATGGAATCAGTTACATTTATACTGGGGGACTCCTGGGGACAGCAAGCGGTATGCCCGACACCAGGGGCGTTGCGAGGATCCTAAGAGATCCGGCCCACTTTTGGGCACTCCAGCACCAAAATGTGGGTGTGGTCATGAGTGGAGACAAATTTACATGAACTTAAGTAGGCCTGCCCAGCAAAATGTTGGATGAAGCCCCCTCTCCATTAATACAAAAAAAAAAAGAACTCCTAAAATGCAGCATAACACATAAATAGGCAGTGTCTTTTAAACATAACTGGGCAGAGTTACCGCGAATCGCCAGAGATTGTATTAGATTTTAAGATCGCAAGGGCAGGGCTCTCTCCCCTATTGTGTCTTGGAAATCATGATACATTTTATTCATCATGTTACTTTTATCACTGTCATTAAAGGGAACCTAAATTGAGAAGGATATGGATTTTTCCTTTTAAAATAATACCAGTTGCCTGACTCTCCTGCTGATCCTGTACCTCTAATACTTTTAGCCACAGCCCCTGAACAAGCATGCAGATCAGGTGCTCTGACTGAAGTCAGACTGGATTAGCTGCATGCTTGTTTCAGGGTGTGATTCAGCCACTACTTCAGCCCATGAGATCAGCAGGACAGCCAGGTAACTGGTATTGTTTAAAAGGAAACATCCAAGTCCCTCTCAGTTTAGGTTATCCTTAGGCATTCTGTATTTTGTATTCTGTATTTTGTATCCTTTTTGTATTTTGTCACCAATTCTGTATTTTGTATATTGGTGTACACCATTGTCTGTATTATTATGTACCTAATGTTTGTTTCTTACTTTGTACAGCGCCACGGAATATGTTGGCGCTTTATAAATCAATAATATTATTAATAACGGCAGGTAGATCACTGCCATATAGTTTACATTGCATTAGCCCTTTAAAAAGTGCTAGCAATCGCCGTCGATTAGCGGTAAACGGCCGCAGTGTGAATGGGCCCTTGCGCAGCGGTATATATCGCAGTCCGTGGGCTAGCCTCCTCTCTGAGCTGTTATAGAGCAGCCGGCGTCCGGCGAGCCGCTCCTGTCCGCAAGCTCTCCGCTCTCTGCCTGGAATTCCGCTGCAGGAATGGGGGAAACGATCTGCTTTTCTTTGACAAGGTGGAATTTGCAGCCAAATTGTTGGCCTGTCACTCTCCAGCGGCCCCCAGTGATCTGATGCAAATCTGTTAACAAATTGATGGCCTGAAAGGTTAAGTGACAGTTTGGTGCACATGTGTGTGTGTGTGCCCTGCACATGCCAGCGCCGCGCCCTGTGACCTGCGCCCTGCAGGGGGCACTAACAGGGGGATCCAGTTACAGCTCCAACACTCAATTCACACAAGTCAGGCGAGAGGAGGGGGGAGACAAGAGACCCCCAAACCCTCTATACTGAGAAGAAACCTGCTGCCTCCGTATAACACCCTGCATTCCCTGGACTCTGTATAACAAGATAACCTGCTACATCTATCTAACAGCCCCGCCCCATTCCCTGTACTCTGTATAACAAGATAACCTGCTACATCTATCTAACAACCCCACACCCTGCACTCTGTATAACAAGAGAACCTGTTACACATAAATAACACCCCCACACCCTGGACTCTGTATAACAAGATAACCTGCTACCCTTATTTAACAACCCCACTCCCATTCCCTGTACTCTGTATAACAAGATAACCTGCTACATCTATCTAACAACCCCCACACCCTGCACTCTGTATAACAAGATAACCAGCTACCCTTATCTAACAACCCCACTCCCATTCCCTGTACTCTGTATAACAAGATAACCTGCTACATCTATCTAACAACCCCCACACCCTGCACTCTGTATAACAAGATAACCAGCTACCCTTATCTAACAACCCCACCCCCATTCCTTGTACTCTGTATAACAAGATAACCTGCTACATCTATCTAACACCCCCCACACCCTGGACTCTGTATAACAAGATAACCAGCTACCCTTATCTAACAACCCCACTCCCATTCTCTGTACTCTGTATAACAAGATAACCTGCTACATCTATCTAACAACCCCCACACCCTGCACTCTGTATAACAAGATAACCAGCTACCCTTATCTAACAACCCCACCCCCATTCCCTGGACTCTGTATAACAAGATAACCTGCTGCATCTATCTAACAACCCCCACACCCTGCACTCTGTATAACAAGATAACCAGCTACCCTTATCTAACAACCCCACCCCCATTCCCTGTACTCTGTATAACAAGATAACCTGCTGCATCTATCTAACACCCCCCACACCCTGGACTCTGTAAAACAAGAGAACCTGCTACCCCTGTATAACACCCCCCACCCCCATTCCCTGGACTCTGTATAACAAGATAACCTGCTACATCTATCTAACAACCCCCACACCCTGCACTCTGTATAACAAGATAACCAGCTACCCTTATCTAACAACCCCACCCCCATTCCCTGTACACTGTATAACAAGATAACCTGCTACATCTATCTAACACCCCCCACACCCTGGACTCTGTAAAACAAGAGAACCTGCTACCCCTGTATAACACCCCCCACCCCCATTCCCTGGACTCTGTATAACAACAGAACCTGCTACATTCCCTGGTTTCTGTATGAAAAGGGGGAACCTGCTAACTCTATATTATAGATTTCAGGCGTCCATTTTTTTCAGGGGGACAGTCCCTCTTTATCCCCATTTGTCCCTCTTTTAGGACTGATATACAGATCGGTGCAAACATATTATTTTTTATACTTTGGCTGTAAAGTTTATTCCCATCCTTTAAATTCAATTCCGCAGTCCGTGGAAGTGTCTTTCTGATTTCCCCAGAATGTTCTTTTTTCTTCGCTATTTTTATTAATAAAGTTAGTTAAATAAAAAAAAAAATACAAAACACGTTTTTGTGGAATCTGCTAAATTTTACAGATGTACGCTATTATGTGTAATCCACATTTCTTGGCAAACCGCGGTACACACTTCCGCGTTCTCTGATCGGCCTAATAGTATCGAGTCCTGTGATTGGCCTAAAAATTCAGTGTGTTTCGATTTCTGCGTTACAAACAGGGTTGCTCCTAAACTACGCCAGCGCGAATCTACGCATCGTAGTACGCAACTACGCATCGTAGTTCGTAGGCGAAGTTTAAGAACTACACATACCCATTTCCGCGTAGTCGCAGTCCCGCTATGCGTAGCTTCGCCCGCTACACGTAGTTGACGTATGTATTGCGAAGTCAACTACGCGTGCGGTAACTGCATTTATATGGGTCATTGCGCATGCGCAGAAATTTTATTGCCCTTTATACGCATACAATTCTGCATTGGATGTTGGAATGTATGCTTATATTAGTTTGTGTATGCACATAGTTAGCAGAATATTGCGGACATTTTTCCGCATAAGGGCATAAGCGGTCGCATCAACTACGCTACGCAATACGTGAAGCTTGCGTATTTTAATGCGTAGTCTACAGTATGCTAACGTAGCAAAGTGGCTGATTTCGGAGCCGTAGATTGCGAAGCGTATTTGCGTAAAAATACGCGTAATTCCATCGTAGCGAAGTTGGCTGTCTACGACCATTCCTGGTTACAAAAACTGATTCTCTGATTGGCCTAAAATTTCCAAGTCTCGCTAGACACATCAGAACAATCCGCGGGGTCATCACTGCAGCTGCTGATTTCTCTCCTTCCCATCCCTCCATTCACAGATCCCCCCCCCCCCCCCCGAATGAGCGCAGGAGATGATGAGATCTCGCCCCGGGCCGCCCCGGGGTCACCGCTGACCGTGAAATCCTTCCAGCGTCCCAGTCTCCGGGAGAAGCAGAAACTCGAGAAGATGGAATGTAAACTTTGTTTAGAAATCATAAAATCTTTCTCTAACTCTGAAATAAAATCACTTAAACAGGGAATTCGCTCAGGACTCTCGTGTGTCCTGGATTAGCCGGGCCACGAAACCCCAGTCCTGGAATGGTACGCTTCCCTCCAGGCCCCGGAGAGGTCAGAACCAGTAGGACAAGCTCTACATTAAAGGGGGCCCCGGCACCGAGGACAGGGCTGATGGTCATCAGTGTTCATCATGTTTGACAAAAACGTTGGTTGGAGTGAAAAACATTTCAGTCAATAATCAACTTTTGAACTTTCTGACTTTTAATTTGGGTTTTCAAATGTAACATCTCTGTACAGCTATCAATATCTCATCCCATCATCATTCTTGTTATTATCATCTTTACCTTTTCTCAAATAGATCATCAGGGGGCTCTGTATGGCTGATATTGTGGTGAAATCCCTCCCACAGTGTGATGTCAGGACCATGGCCCTGACAGTTTGCTGTCTGTGAACCTCATTGCATTGTGGGAAATAATGGCTGTTTCCTGTACATGAATGACACACATGGACGAGGGGGCTGCACATGGAATGGGAGAGGGGCTGCTGTGCATGGATGATACACATGGAAGAGGGGGCTGCACATGGAATGGGAGAGAGGCTGCTGTGCATGGATGTTACACATGGAAGAGGGGGCTACACATGGAATGGGAAGGGCTGCTGTACATGGATGATACACATGGAAGAGGAGGCTGCACATGGAATGGGAGGGGCTACTGTACATGGATGATACACATGGAAGAGGGGGCTGCACATGGAATGGGAGGGGCTGCTGTACATGGATGATACACATGGAAGAGGAGGCTGCACATGGAATGGGAGGGGCTACTGTACATGGATGATACACATGGAAGAGGGGGCTGCACATGGAATGGGAGGAGATGCTGTACATGGATGATACACATGGAAGAGGGGGCTGCACATGGAATGGGAGGGGTCTGCTGTACATGGATGATACACATGGAAGAGAGGGCTGCACATGGAATGGGAGGAGCCGCTGTACATGGATGATACACATGGAAGAGGGGGCTGCACATGGAATGGGAGAGGGGCTGCTGTACATGGATGTTACACATGGAAGAGGGGGCTGCACATGGAATGGGAAGGGCTGCTGTACATGGATGATACACATGGAAGAGGAGGCTGCACATGGAATGGGAGGGGCTACTGTACATGGATGATACACATGGAAGAGGAGGCTGCACATGGAATGGGAGGGGCTGCTGTACATGGATGATACACATGGAAGAGGGGGCTGCACATGGAATGGGAGGGGGCTGCTGTACATGGATGTTACACATGGAAGAGAGGGCTGCACATGGAATGGGAGGAGCCGCTGTACATGGATGATACACATGGAAGAGGGGCTGCATATGGAATGGGAGAGGCTGCTGCACATGGATAATACACATGGAAGAGGGGGCTGCACATGGAATGGGAGAGGGGCTGCTGTGCATGGATGATACACATGGAAGAGGGGGCTGCACATGGAATGGGAGGGGCTACAGTACATGGATGATACACATGGATGAGAAGGCAGTACATGGAACAGGAGGGGATGCTGTACATAGGGCCGGATTTGTACTTCTTACCGCCCAAGGCCGACTTTTACCAGCCGCCCATAACCACACAGTATCCTACCACAATTGGACAGTGGTTAGAGTGGGCAATGCGTAAAAGTCCCATACCCACTGCAGTCTGCATGGTAAAGTGACGTGGATTACCACTGGCCAATCAATAGCCAGGAAATGGGGACTATGATAGGCTGCATTCTATATTTGGTACTATTCGCTGGTGCTGCCCCGGGTCCTTTCATCCCCCACACCATGTGCGTGCCTGACCCAGCCTTGAGTAACTGCCCGCAGCTTCTGCTGTGTCATTGGACCCCATGCTTAGTTAACTGAGTGCAGCTGCCTGCAGAACAGCACAGGCAGCTGCCAGCTGGTTGAAATAGTGAGGTTGGCCCGACAGCGTTCATTTGTTTGGAACTTAAACTGCAAATAAAGCCCACTGGCTTCCTTCAGCCCGCCCCTTGTTTATCTGGTGCCCTAGGCCATGGCCTATGTGGCCTTGCCAGAAATCCGGCCATGGTGTACATAGATGATACACATGGAAGAGGGGGCTGCATGTGGAATGGGAAAGGCTGCTGTACATTGATGATACACATAGAAGAGGGGGCTGCACAAGGGATGGGAGGGGCTGCTGTACATTGATGATACACATAGAAGAGGGGGCTGCACATGGAATGGGAGGGGCTGCTGTACATTGATGATACACATAGAAGAGGGGGCTGCACATGGAATGGGAGGGGTCTGCTGTACATGGATGTTACACATGGAAGAGGGGGCTGCACATGGAACAGGAGGAAATGCTGTACATGGATGATACACATGGAAGAGGGGGCTGCACATGGAATGGGAGGGGCTGCTGTACATGGATAATATGATACACATGGAAGTGGAGGCTGCACATGGAAAGGGAGGGGCTGCTGTACATGGATGATGCACATGGAAGAGGAGGCTGCACATGGAATAGGAGGGGCTGCTGTACATGTATGTTACACATGGAAGAGGGGGCTGCACATGGAATGGGAGGGGCTACTGTACATGTATGTTACACATGGAAGAGGGGGCTGCACATGGATGATACACATGGAGGAAGAGGCAGTACAGAGATTGGGAGGAGGGCTGTTGTACATGGAAGAGGGGGCTGCACATGGAAGAGGGGGCTGCACATGGAATGGGAGGGAGCTGCTGTACATGGATGATACACATGGAGGAGGAGGCAGTACAGATATTGGGAGGGAGCTGCTGTACATGGTATACGTGGAGGAGGAGGCAGTACAGATATTGGGAGGAGGGCGGTTGTACATGGAACAGGGGTCTGCACATGGAAGAGGGGGCTGCACTAGCTGGGGCTACCTCTGTGCAGCTTTACACATCCAGTAATGCTGGAGGAGGATTGGCCTGTCCTGATGATGGGTCCTCTGTGTGTTTCCTCCTCAGTACGGAGCAGTGAAAGTGATTCCAGATCACCGGCTGTGAGGATGGAGGATAAAGAGCTCATTCATAAGTCTCCTGTGGGCCGGTGATTAAATCATTAAACTGAGATGAGCGCCCCCCGCAGCCCTGCGATGGGTGGCCTCAGGCCGAGCAGCTGTGGCCGAACTAAAACTCCCAGCATGCTCTTCATGCAGCAGATCTACAATATATAATAATGATGACAACACAGCATCCTTGGCCCCCTAAACCAAACCAGAGCCGGGACAAGGTCCTCAAAAACCAAGGCTGAGACACCAAAGTGTCCCCCTCCATCCCTGTCACCCCAGCCGTCACACACTGATTGCTATTAGATTAAGAGGCTCCCCAGGGCCCCCAATACCTTAATCTCTAGTTATCTGGCCTGCAGTCACTGCCATGTATCCCCTCTTCTCATTTCTCTCTGCTTCAAACACAATAGGGGAATGATAGCTGAGTGAGTTGTGTGCCCCTCCTACACTGCGCCCTGAGGCTGGAGCCTCTCTTGCCTCAGCCTCAGCCCGGCCCCTCCTACACTGCGCCCTGAGGCTGGAGCCTCTCCTGCCTCTGCCTCAGCCTGGCCCTGCACCCCCTCCTACACTGGGCCCTGTGGCTGGAGCCTCTCTCGCCTCTGCCTCAGCCCGGCCTTGAACCAAACCCTCTTGATCCCCAACTTGTCAGGCTGTCTGACACCCTCCTAGATATGCGCAGATTGCAGAGGTCTCATAGAACTGAACAGGAGTCACCGAAAATGAAAAACAAATGTATAAAACACAGGCAAGATGTGACTTGCCGCCAATAGAAAGTTACATGCCTCTTACAAAGCGTTTTGTGGATATCCTTTCCACTTCCTCAGGTATCTGCTGTGTCTTTCTTTTAGCTAGAGAGCAGCTTAATCAGTTCTATGTTGGTTAGATTTATGTTGAAATTTAACTAGGTGCTACAAGATGGTGGAATGACAGCTACTCCTCAATCAGCTGTTACTGCTTCAAAGTGTCAGGGCCCGTTTCCACTTGTGCGGTGCGAATTCGTACGCAAATTTTACCGCAAACTCCCAATCCCACCCCCATCACACCCCCATCACACCCCTAGTGACTGACATCAGAAAGAATTCAGAAGCAAAAGAGATGAAGTTCTAAAGCCTTGTACACACTATTATTATTATTTAGTATTTATATAGCGCCGACATATTACGCAGCGCTGTACAGTGTATATATATATCTTGTCACTAACTGTCCCTCAAAGGAGCTCACAATCTAATCCCTACCATTGCCATATGTCTATATTATGTAGTGTAAGTACTGTAGTCTAGGGCCAATTTTAGGGGGAGCCAATTAACTTATCTGTATGTTTTTGGAATGTGGGAGGAAACCGGAGTGCCCGGAGGAAACCCACGCAGACACGGAGAGAACATACAAACTCTTTGCAGATAGTGCCCTGGCTGGGATTCGAACCGGGGACCCAGCGCTGCAAGGCAAGAGCGCTAGTATCAATTAGAATTGGCTAATGATTGACCAATTTTACCACCTCCATGTAGTATGGGAGCTTACCTGCTCAGTCTGCTCATAGTATTCAATATCTTTTGGCCCTCATACTACATGGAGGTGGTAAAATTGGTCAGTCATTGGCCAATTCTAATTGATAGTGTGTACAAGGCTTAAAGAGACACTGTAACATCAAAAAGATCCCCTGGGGGGTACTCACCTCGGGTGGGGGAAGCCTCCGGATCCTAATGAGGCTTCCCACGCCGTCCTCTGTCCCACGGGGGTCTCGCCGCAGCCCTCCGAACAGCCGGCGACTGTGCCGACTGTCAGTTCAATATTTACCTTTGCTGGCTCCAGCGGGGGCGCTGTGGCGACTTTCGGCACGGAAATAGACGGAAATACCCGATCTCCGTCGGGTCCGCTCTACTGCGCAGGCGCCGGAAACTTGCGCCTGCGCAGTAGAGCAGACCCGACGGAGATCGGGTATTTCCGCCTACTTCGGCGCCGACAGCCGTCAGAGCGCCTGCGCAGGAGCCAGGAAGGTAAATATTACGTCACCACTGCACGGAGGGCTACAGCGAGACCCCTGACGGATGGAGGACGGCGTGGGAAGCCTCATTAGGATCCGGAGGCTTCCCCCACCCGAGGTGAGTACCCCCCAGGGGCCGTTTTGTCGTTACAGTTCCTCTTTAAAGGGACTCCGAGCAGTGCAGAAACTATGGAAAGATGCATATCATTTTAAAGCTCTCTTTCTCCTCTTTCCAATGATATATAAACCACCACCCTACGTCTTTTAGTTTTCGATATTTTCGCGATTGAAATTGCCACGGCCGCGATTTCGATCGCGAAAATAGAGAAAACTAAAGTCGCATCTACACGAGTAGATGCGGCCGCGATGCTCCTTATCAATCGAGCCGCTGATGCGGCTCGATTGATAAGATCCGACAGGACGGATCTCCGCACCGCCGATTCCCTGCTCGATCCCCGCGAGGGGACAATGGCAGGGAATCGTGCTGGAGATAAGCGGCGCCGGCGGGGACGAGCGGGCACGAGCGGGGAATCGAATGCGGGGACGCGGCGGGCACGCGGAAGAGGCGATCCGGCGGCTAATCGAGCCGCCGGATCGCTACAATGTAGCATGGTGTAGATGGGGCTTAAAAGGTGTAGAGCGACGATTTAGGTGTCGTCAGAAAGAGGAGAAAGAGAGCTTTAAAATGATATCCATCAAGCCATAGTTATATTGTATTACACAGGGCGACACTTTCCCCAGTGTCAGCAGCTCCATTCTGCTGAATGCAGCTGCTGACTTTGACAAAAAGTCGCCCTGTGTAATACAATATAACTATGGCTTGATGGATATCATTTTAAAGCTCTCTTTCTCCTCTTTCTGACGACACCTAAATCGTTGCCCTACGCCTTTTAATTTTCTCTATTTTCGCGATCGAAATCGCGGCCGCGGCAATTTCAATCGCGAAAATAGCGAAAACTAAAAGGCGTAGGGTGGCGGTTTATATATCATTGGAAAGAGGAGAAAGAGAGCTTTAAAATGATGTGCATCTTTCCATAGTTTCTGCACTGCTCGGAGTCCCTTTAAGATTCAGACCACAGAACTATATCAATTCAAAGTGACACTGAATCGAAAAAACCTCATGACATAATGAATTAGTTGTGCAGCACGGATAATGAATAGAACATCAGTCGCAAAGAAAAGAGTCTTATATTTTTATTTTCAGATAGCCTTTGTTTTTAATAACATTGCTTCATTCTCTAGTAATTGTAGTCTCCACAATACACTCAGCATTCTAAATGATTTCACAGAGCAGGCTAGTGACCCTTTAAACTTTTCTCGGCAGAAAAACCATAAACAAAGAATTAACAATGAGAGACCGTTGAGATAAGTGCTTCGAAATACAGTGCTGTCCATGACTTTATAAAGTCCCAGAGCTCACAGAAGCTCTTTTGCATAGATAACAACTGAAAATTCTCAACTCTTCCGGCACTGGAAACAATATGAGACTCATATCTGTGCTACTAATGTTTTATTTCTTAGCTGTACTACACATATAAATCATTATCTCATAAGTTAATTTTCAGTTCAGATTCAGATATAATATTTAGAGTCTAGTAAATGCTTTATTCAGTAGAAAAATGCATATATTTACACAGATTTGTACATCAGACAGATGAGAAAGAAAGAAAGAGGGATTGAGTTCCCTAAGAGGGATTGTCCCTCTGAAAAAGGGACAATTGGGAGCTATGCCAGAGGGGACACAGACAGCCATACAATCTCGGCACAGGCTGCGCTGCCCTCCATACACACAGCTGGACTTGTACTGCGCTAAGCTGTCAGTGCTTCTATTTTCCCAGAAATCCTCCACACACACTGGTCCACATGGTGTTATTATTGTGATTAGCACCTGAGGAGAGGGGGAGGGGGGATTTCCTGAAGGGGGGAGGACCTGTCATCAGCCACCTGACACCTTCAACCCCACCTGTCAATCACTGAAGCCCAGGGCTTCTCCAGCTGTATGGACTGAGGATGGCTTGTGAGATCTGCCCTGTCTTTCAGGGCTTGGGACATTAATAGTTAGTGACATGAGTGGATGACCTGACAGGAAAGTGTCGCCCCCCCGGAGGGTCCCGACGTGACGTGGAAGATGAAAATATTTTTCTCTGGCTGGGATGAAGAGGAACATTCAGCGCAGTGTCAGTCTGACGGCGGACGTGACCTGACAGTCATCATCATCAACCAACACTTCCCTCTTCACAGCTGCTGACTGAGGGGGAGAGGGGGAGGCAGGGCAGTGCTGCACGGGTGTGGCACTAGCACTTCCTCTTCAGATTCTGGAAATTGCTCAATTTCTTAGGGCTTATTCACACTGCAAGCGTTTTGGGTTCTTTTTCGTCCGCCTGCGGTTTTTAACCCCCCCCCCCCCCCGACCGCGTGGCCAATGAATGTCTATGAGAAGGTTCATATCAGCGCGGGTCATTCGCGGTGCGGCTAGGAAAGCGGTGTGTGTTCCATTTTCGGGGGGTTTCCGCATCAATGGAATGTATAGGAAAATCGGCGGACACGTACAAAAACGCGCAATAAGGTGATTGTGCTTACGTTTTTAAGAATTAATACATTGCATATATTCTTTTTCAGGTCAAAAAGTTCACTTGCTGACTTGCGTCAGGGAGTGAAATACAAAACCGCTTGGAAAAAAATGCTTAGAAAACCGCTAAGCACAAAAACGAATCGCCCACCCAAGCACTGGGAATTAGAGAAAAAAGACGCCTCAAAAACAGCACAACGCGGACGGACACGCGAATGGAATGCAATGTGAACACGGCCTCACAGAGTTTTACAGGGGTGGAATGGGTGTTTTATACGGAGCTGGGAAAAAAAGGGCGCAGGCAGCTAGTGGACAAAAAGGGCGCCACCATTCACTCTCATAATAAATAACGTTTAATGGGCGCCTAGCAGGAAATAAGGGCACCGGACATAAATAACGTTTACAAACGGCGCCCAGAGATTTTTAATGATTTATAAGTGTGCTTGTGGTGATTTACGTTTATAAAATGCACCCGTGCCGAATAACGTTTATAAAAATACTAAACATATTTATCTTATTTAACTAATTAAAACATTATTTAAAGTTTTATCCCTTACTGTTTGTAAAACATTATTATTCACAAAATAAAGCGATCAGTACGTAACGTAAATAGCAATATATTTTTTGCAGCCACAATTAGTAAAACATTATTATCCACATAATAAAGGGGGGTCTTGAGGTTAGGCACCACCAGGGGGTTTTAGGTTTAGGCACCATCAGGGGGGTCTTAGGTTTAGGCACCAACAGGGGGGTCTTAGGTTTAGGCACCAACAGGGGGTCTTAGGTTTAGGCACCAACACGGGGGTCTTAGGTTTAGGCACCACCAGGGGGGTCTAGGGGTTAGGGATAGGTACAGGGAGGGTTCTGTGTGAGAGTAGGCTTAGGTATAGTTTTAGTAAAATTTTAGTAATACTTACTAATGTTTTACAACACTTATTACGAACGTAGTTATATTTATATCATCGTTATAAAGAATATTTTCTGATTTTATTATAAGAACAAACCATAAATGAAGGTTATTCACAATAATATACAATTATAACAATTAAACATATATTATTGTTTTTTTAATAAACTTAATTATAAGTTTAACTTTTGAAACAGGGAAGATTAACGTTTTCACAATTGCCGATTTCATAAACATTATTTAATGATTTATAATTTTGTAAAACATTATTTGTAAATGAAATATAGCACACTATTTTTATAAACGCTATTAATGATTAATTATTAATTAGCGTTTACACCCCGCGCCCTTTTTGTCCGGGCGCCCTTTTTGTACGTACGCGTTTTATACTACACTGGCATTTTGCAGATTTTTTCCAACTGCATGCAAATCGAAAAGATTCAGCAATATTCTGAAAATCTCAGGAACCATATTATATTAGTGCGATGCGATTCTTCTTGATCACAAAAGGCTTGCATGCTGCATTTCTTTCTGCATTTTGTCCTTGCATTCTTAGAACTTAGTGAAAATTGCTTTGTAAAATCGCAACAAAATTACAGTGAAATCACATGTGGTTTTGCGATTTGCAATGTAAAAGGGTGTGATTTGCCTTAGGGCAATTGCGATCGTGTTCCTCTGTGGAAAACAGATCCCTTTTAAACTGCAGATCACAAAACACAATCGAAAATGCAATCCGATTAGATCGTATTTCTCCCAATTTCCATTGCATTGGGTTGGCGTCTTTTGTGCATGAACCTGCGTTGTGCGCAAACACTGGGAGCATATTGCGCCTACGCAGTTTTATTTCCTCACCTCGCTTGCCCTTCAACTACTTTAAGACCGCCTCACGCCAATGGGCGTGACTGCGGCGGCAGCCCCAGGACTGCATGACGCCAATTGGCGTCAAGTCCTGGGGCTGCACTTTGCAGAAGACCGCGCGCAGGGTGCACGCGCATCTCCTGCTCGGGGGGCGGAGCTCCTACCCGCCTTTAGTCTCCGAGCGACGATTGCCGCTCGGAAGACTGTTAGACGCCATCTTTTCTGTTAGTACAGTTCTGCGATCAGCATCAGCGCTGTACTGGGGACAGCCGTGTGACACGGCTGTCCTCCTGGGGGACAAGAGAGTGATCAGCTCTCATAGGGTGAAGGTAGCGCTTACACAACCTAATAACCGTTCTATCAGTGCTACTATGTAAGTAAGTCCCAATCCGGAGCGGACAATATCTCCTGTGGTAGGTGTACAAAAGTCCACTTTACTGCACTGCGTCTTCAATGCTAACTCCGCCACCACACCATAAGGTAGAGTGACCAGACGTCCCGGATTGCCCGGGACACGTCCCGGATTCGGGGTCCGCTGTCCCAGGCTTAATGAGGTCCCGGGAAACGTCCCGCTTTCAGCAGCGGGACGTCCCGGGCCTCGGGACTCTGGCCACTCTCTCCTCATGAACTGGCAGCGGCGTCTATAGACGCCGTGCCAGTTCATTGCCTGCAGCCCCACTCCAGCCTCCTCTTCCGGTGTCTGTTCCGACACCGGCAGGCGAGCAGGGCTACGGCAAGATGGCTGCCGAAGCCCTGTACTGGAGACTATTTGTGCCTCCAGTACAGGGCTTCGGGTGCCATGTTTGCCCGCATTGCGTTTATTTTGTACTGACATGTTGCCCGCATTGCGTTTATTTTGTACTGACATGTTTGCCCGCATTGCGTTTATTTTGTACTGACATGTTTGCCCGCATTGCATTTATTTTGTACTGACATGTTTGCCCACATTGCGTTTATTTTGTATTGACATGTTGCCCGCATTGCGTTTATTTTATACTGACATGTTTGCCTGCATTGCGTTTTATTTTGTACTGACATGTTTGCCCGCATTGCGTTTATTTTATACTGACATGTTGCCTATTGCGTTTATTTTCTGGTGTCCGGGGTAACTGTTACTGCATTTATTATTTAATGGTCATAGATGGCTATGTTTGCTGCTTTGTGGTTACGGTATACTATTAGTATCAAACAGTCTCTGCACACCCATGATGCAAAGTCTCGTTTGTCCACATCATGGCGTAAACACTGCTTTCTTATGCCCCGCTGTTACATCATTACGTTAGTTCCGCCCATACAATGTCATGGCCACGCCCATTTTTTACCGCGGCGCAGGTGCCCCCCCCCGCCCCCCCCCCACCCAGTCTTCGTCGCTGCGCGCTCCTCAGTTCTCCCCACTTTTCGCGGCCCCTTCCTCCCTCCCCGTCCCAGGTTGGACCCACAAAAATCTGGTCACTCTACGATAAGGAAACACACTCACTGAATTTTAAGACCTCAATCAGGCCCCCCCCCCCCCCCCCCCACACCTCCACAGATGTCGTCTGTTTGTCCTATGTTGGTCTTCTCATACATGCACTTCCATGTACC
Source organism: Hyperolius riggenbachi (assembly GCF_040937935.1). Lineage (NCBI taxonomy): Eukaryota > Metazoa > Chordata > Amphibia > Anura > Hyperoliidae > Hyperolius > Hyperolius riggenbachi. Next base: position 23,922,387 of record NC_090653.1, on the reverse strand, counting down.
ACTGAATTCTCCTCAAATGGATAAAAAAGCTCACATAGTGTAAAACTGTAAAAATGTATTGAACTATAAAAAGCAATTGCACTTACAATATTCAGACTTGTTTGTAGGGCACGGTCTGAGTTTTTATACGGGCTCTCCCCTGTCAAGTTGGGCTCCGGCTGCCTAGTGTGTCCCCACTGTGGCTGTCTCTGGTGTCTGCGCGCGCTACAGTCACCTCCTTCAGGTCAGGTTGCCGCTCGGATTCCCCACGCTTGTCCATCTTGTCAGGCTTTCTCACTTCCGTACCTTAACCCCGCCCGACATGTTTCGTCATAAAGACTCATCAGAAGCTGATGAGTCTTTATGAAGAATTAGTCTTTTTGACGAAACATGTCGGGCGGGGTTTAGGCACGCAAGTGAGAAAGCCTGACGAGACGGACAAGCGTGGGGAATCCGAGCGGCAACCCGACCTGGGTGAGGTGACTGTAGCGCGCGCAGACACCAGAGACAGCCACAGTGGGGACACACTAGGCAGCCGGAGCCCAACTTGACGGGGGGGAGACCGTATAAAAACTCTGTTTTTTTCTCAAAAACTACAATGTACTATTCTCCTTAACATATGTTTTTTGCTTTTCTATTCACTACTAAAGTCGGCATGAAATTATGCATAAATTACGTGAAATTTTACACGAAATTGCAAATGACTATGCGAAATCAATTGAATTTACAAATCGTAATTACGTTTAGGTGTAATTGCGAAAATGTACGCGAAAATTAGTGTAATTGTAATCTGCTAATGACGACCATCACTGCCTACATGAGCCAATTTGGTGACATTGGAGTGACTCTCGTGTGTGGCGCGGGAAAGCGTCGCGCCCATCCCCACCTCAGAACTGCGCGCTAAACGATAACAGTTGTTTTAAGTTTTAACTTATGTCAGACGTGTCAGTCGGGGGACGGAGGGGGAAACGCGGATCAAGCTGGATTATTTTCTTAGATTCCCGGAAAAGCCAAACGTTGGAGCGAAAAAAAACATCCCCTTTTAGCTTCACTCAATTATAAAATCATGCGCCCAATTAAAAGCGCAACGCAAATCATCCCGGCTGGAGCGTAATCCTTTTTTAGTGGTTTTGGCTGCAGATCACAGAAGTCTCCCGTCGGAGGAGAGAGGCGTGATTACATCACGGAGAGTCCAGGAAATCTCTGGAGATGTCGCGTGACCTGCCGGCCCCCGCCATCGCCTCATTATACGACCCCTCCGGCGTGGGAGGCGGGATTACCACTCATAAGGGAAGGTGACAATACCGGGAGCGCTGTCACGCAGACGGACGCTTTGCTTATTTCTTATACATGTTCAAGAGGAGCTGAAGTCAAAATAACATAATGAATAAAATTGCTTTTTATTATTTTTTACGATATTCATTTCTAGTTTATTTAGTCAGTGTTTGCCCATTATAAAATCTTTTCTCTCCCTGATTTACATTCTGAAATGGATCACAGGTGGAGACATATTTAGTGCTGGCAGGTGATCTCTGTGGAATGTTTGTTTACTGAGAGTTCTAAAGCCAGTAGAAAACATCTCTGGTCTCCCAGAATTCTCTGTGGGGAGTATTCCGTATAATAAACAGCCTAGGCTAAGCCTTAGTGGGAGGGCGGGATTACAAACCAATATACAGCGAAATATAGATATAGGAAGTGTTTCTGATGCTGAAACCAGGACAATTATTGTAAAAGTGGATATCCTGTATACTTTACTGCATTCTACTATATGTCACTACAAGGCCTCTTTACTGCATTCTGCTATATGTCACTACAGGGCCTCTTTACTGCATTCTGCTATATGTCACTACAAGGCCTCTTTACTGCATTCTGCTATATGTCACTACAGGGCCTCTTTAATATATCAGAAGAAGGACTACTTTTAGTGTTATTTATAAAGGTGGGGGGGGGGGGGGCACTGTGGTCACCGACTGTCACACTGTTGTCAGTTTGCCTTGTCAATAATGATTGAAAGTGTCAACATAGGGCAATTCTGAGGAAAAGACATTTTTGGTCAGTGAAACGCTTAAGATAAAAATCAGTCGCTTTTTTCATCCATTCTAAAACAAATGAGAGTCCAATAAAGGTTGTATGTGTGTGTGTGTGTGTGTGTGTGTGTGTGTGTGTGTGTGTGTGTGTGTGTGTGTGTGTATAGTGTCGTGTGTGTGTGTGTATAGTGTCGTGTGTGTATAGTGTCGTGTATGCGTGTATAGTGTCGTGTATGCGTGTATAGTGTGTGTGTATAGTGTCGTGTGTGTGTGTATAGTGTCGTGTGTGCGTGTGTGTGTGTATAGTGTCGTGTGTGTGTGTATAGTATCGTGTGTGTGTGTATAGTGTCGTGTGTGTATAGTGTCGTGCAGGGGCGTAGCTTGGGGTGGGCGGGGTAGGACATGTGCCCCCGGGCGCTGGGTCCCTAGGGGCGCCCAGCTGTGACCCGTGTTTTTTTTTATTTATTTACCTGGTTACTACCACTGGGGACACCTATAGACCTGTTTACCTATACTGGGGGCACCTATTTTGGAGAAACTGCTGCCAGATTAACTGTATTTTTGGGAAACCGCTGCTGCCAGATTAAGTGTATTTTGGGGAA